>NC_052513.1:24832769-24887769 GCF_014356525.2 Nilaparvata lugens | reverse complement strand
AAGGGGGAGAGGAGAACGTTGACAGGCATACGAGGTGATTACAACCAGTTTACCATGACTCAACCGGACACAGACGTGTGTGATGGCGGACAGGACGACAAACAAGGATGAAAGAGGAAAAGGAGAAGTAGGAGGAGAAAGATATGGGTGAGGAGGAGGGTGATGTATAGAAAAGGAGTTGGTAGAGGGGTGGAATCAGAGACAGAACTGGATTGACATATTGAATGTGAGTGATAGAAAGCTAGAAACAACATGATGATTTGTAGAGAACGAGAAGAAACAGGGTGGAGGAGAAGATGAAGGAGAAAAATGAATTGAAGAGGAAATGGAGGAAGAAGAAGAAGGGAAAGCAGAATTGGAGAATTAAAAAACTTCCTAGTTATTTCACACTTTTTTCAGAATAACCTAATTCTCCAAATCAATAATGCTGGTGCTCGATTTTATTGAAATCTATTCAACGAATTGATTCACAAAGCGAGCATTCTACTGGAAGGATAGATTAGTTAATGGAGTGAGTATTGGGCTTGGAAAAATAGTTTGATAGTGAAAATGAAGAGTAGATAACAGATGGGAATTGCTTTTATTCAAATGCTAATTAGTGAATGATTATTATTAAACGAATAGGAAAGTTCCAAATGATATGTGGAAATATCAGCAGGACTTTGGGTAAAAAAGCTAGAACAGATACAATTATGAAATTTTATAAGGTAATGGCTGCTCCAGTCCTCCTCTATGGTAGTGAATCATGGGTTACTACGAAGCCACTTGAAAGTAGAGTGCAGGCAGCCGAGATGAGATTTCTCCGAAGAACCAAGGGATGTGACAGAAGAGATCATTTCAGGAATGAAGATATTAGGAAAGAATTGAAAATCTGCAGCATGAATGAAAGAGTTACGGAGAATCGGCATCAATGGAGGGAGCATGTTCAAAGAATGTCAGCTGAAATAATACCATTTAAAGTCTATAATTATCAGCCAGTAGGCAAAAGAGATGTTGGCAGACCACGCAAGCGGTGGCAATAATAGGATTTTTTATGTTTATTTGAATAATTGGCTAGATGTGAGTCGGAACAGGTTAAAGCCTAATCCTTGTTTGTAAGAAGAAGAAGAAGACGAATTTCCAATTAAATGCTGTAAATCACCTCGAAGACTTCTGCTACTGCAAATATTGACAACAGGGTAAACAGCTAGATGGAAATTTCTATAGTAGCGCTCATCGAATTTTTATCTAGCTGTTTACCCTGTTGTTGATATTTGCAGTAGCAGAAGTCTTCGGGGTGAATTACAGGCATTTAATTGGAAATTCGTTTAATAATAATGATTCATTAATTAGCATTTGAATAAATGCATTCCCATTTTTTTCCATCTGTAGACTAACTGGCCGCTAAGGCTCTGTACAAAATGAGCGCTGCTATCCAGAGATTGTCAGTTTGGTGTAATGGTAAGCATTGCTGACAGGCAATTGGGAGGTACTGGGTTCGATTCCCTGGCTGACAAATAATTTTTGTAAAGTGGCGCTCATCGAATTTCCATCTAGCTGTTTACCCTGTTGTCAATATTAACAGTAGCAGAAGTCTTCGGGGTGATATACAGCATTCAATTGGAAATTCGTTTAATAATAATTAAGAGTAGATAAGAAAGAGTTGCAAAAAATGTGAAGCCAGGAAAGAGATAGGGGGGGGGGTTGAATGATACAGAAATATTAATATACAATGATGAATGTAATGTACATTATTGAGTAGAAATACAATGGTTGAGATGCACAGAGAATGGTATGTAAAAGATACATCCTTCAATTTTCTCTATGTATTGTAAATGATTAGAGCAGAGCGTGAAAACGACGGTCCAATCACAAACAAGATACAAATTAGAAACATGAGACTATACTTCCAACACTATCCTGATTGGTCAGTGCGATCAGTATTACCGGATTCTACCGGTTGATGTAGATAGCTACTGAGTGGTGTTCAGTTACAGCCTGGTATATTATACTAAGATTATCATAATTAACATTGTATCACCATTTGATTCGTATCATTAATTAAGATAGACACCTTAATAGATAACAGGCTGTAATGATTGATTATTGTTCTACTATTGTCAATAAGGGTATGATTCCTCATTTTGAACAGCATTCACTCTCTCAAATATTTGAATGAGAAATCTGAAAAGAATATAATATAATAATAATAATAATAATTTATTTGCCAAAAACAAAATTACATTATAAAACTTACTATAATTTAAATTATACAATACAATTCGAATAATTTAAGTTTTTTACAATAGAACAAAATAAATATTACTTGTTGGCACAGCCGGCAAGGAAAACCTGAGCGCCTGCTGCGAGTTCAAAAGCTGAAAATTAACTATTACATTCGTGGAGACAAATAAAGAATAAAAAATATAATAAGAATTTCGGTTTTAAGACAGAGTACAATTGATGAATATTCTGTGATTTTACATAATTGTGGTTGTTATACATATATATTTGGTTATTAGAATTTATACTTTAGGTAATGAGAAGTAAATGTGCTGTTTAGTCCAGTGATTTATTTCGTTTAAAAGAGTTTTTGTGATTTTATTACTGATGAATTTGAAAGGAATTTTATTAGAAAGTAGATTATAGTAGTATGTGAACTGGTGTCTACATACAGATAGTTTTATTAGATTGGCATTAAATGCATTTGTAGCTGCTGGACGTGTAAGGTAAGGCGTTCTTCTGGACTCAAGATGTTGAAAATTTTTATTAAGGTACAAGATAGTTCTAACAACATACGTTTGTCTAAGTGTCGGTACATCAAGGTCAACAAATAATTGTCTACTAGGGTATAGTCTTGGTTTACTTAAGGCTGCTCTAATCAAATGTTTTTGTAAAGTAAAAATTTTATTGAAGTGGGTGTCGTAAGTTCCACCCCATACCTCAATCGCATATTGAAATAGTGAATGAGCATAAGCATAATAGATTGATCTTATTATATTACGGTCTTTTAACTGGTTAATCTTGTAAAAATTGTATACTAGAAATTTGAGTTTAGATGATAGATAATTTAAATGTGCATATGAAATAGAAATCTATTTGTCCATTCCATCCAACAGAACACGTAATAATTTTATCTTTCAATTTGCATTGAACAAATAGAACTTCGAATTTATTGAATGTTAAAAATCAAGGTTGTAAGTTGCATTGAAATTGAGTAACGAAATATATAAATATTTTTCCTATGAAGCAAAATAATGCCCATTTTTTAATTTTTCAGAACGAATTGGCAAAGAACTTGAAATTGTGTCTTGTTGAAATTACAAGATCAGTGACTCTTAAGGTGCGTACAGATATACGCGCCGCGAACATGAGCAATTCACTTTTAATCAGCTGATGCCAAGCTTTTCATATCTGTATCTTACCGTTTCTGTAAAAATACAGATATAATCAGCTGATTAAAAGTGAATTGCTCATGTTCTCGGCGCGTATATCTGTACGCACCCAAAAATTGGGAACACTCCAAATTACAGATACTGAGAGTTTGAAACTGTAGCCTACTAGTGTATCAATATTTCTAGTGACAAAACTTCTATTTAGAATCTATAAGTCTCTTCTCATTGCTGAAAGATTGAGATGAACAATTTTAGGTTGAGAATTCCCAAATCTTATTACTCTAGATCACAATGTTACTATAGAACACTCTCTGCTTCTTTGGGTAATTTATTCCTAGATTTATCAGCTACTCACTTTATTATTTTCCACGTCTAATCTTATGAGCAGAACAAATTACTATTTTTTTTTGTAATTGTAATTTTTATTTGCCTAATAATTTTACAGACATAATTTTTCACAACACTAGGTACCTATAGTACACTCTTTTGATACCAGAATAATTTCAAAGATATTCCAAAATATTTCATCGTCAGAACTGGTGGCATGAAATCTTTGGTGAGCAGCTGCTGGCATCCTTCCATGTAAACACACTCCTAACCTTCGTTTAATTAGAACAGAGGCGAATCTCGGAGATGTACATCACTTACTTAGTCACAACAATCTCAATCAATTCAGGAAACAAAGTTGCTTCAAAAGTATCACGGCTATAAACCACACAAAAATGCCCGGATTTATCTGTTTGAAAAGCAGGAGACTTCTTGAGAGCATCCAAGTTGCAGGATGTCAAATTCGAAAAATAGGAATATTTTAAACAGATCAAAGACTTGAGATTTGTATGGTGGTGCTGTGAGTTGTGAACCACCTCAGGGGTTTTGACGTTTCCTATTCCACAGATCTATTTTCAACCACTTTTTGCTTGTAAATTACTGACTTGAGAAAATAGGACTTCTTGTTATAATGAACGAGATTCTAATAATTCCATGCTATAAAATAAGATAGAAGAATGTTGAGTTCTTCTTGTTCCTGTAATTATTTCTTGAATTAACCTTGAAATTTAATTCGATTGATATTATCCAATCTTTGAATTTCTGGAAATAACTTGACGTAATTTAATTAATTTAGCTAAGCGTTCAATCATAACCACAATTTTCCAATCTCAATCGACCTCATAATGTTGAATTCAATACAACATATCAAATGAGTTTATCACGATAACAATTGAGGTAAGAATACATATGAGAGATTTCTGATATCAAATACTGGTTTTCCTTAGGATCAATATTTATCCTTTTTTTTTAGTTTTCAGAAAACTTCTAGAGGGAGCAGAGCTTTTCCAGATAGGCCTACCTCCATCTATGTTGTATATTGAATTTTCTAGTTTCCTATGTTGGAAATGTTAAACATTATATATTCCGATTGGAAATATAGCAGACTATTCAATATCCAAGTAACTTTTCAATGAATATTCCATGAGCATCTCGAAATATGATCATTAAACCATATAATGAGCTCATCTCTCTAATACGATTGTATAATGCTAATAATAATAGCAATGTAGAATTAATTTGTATCTCCAATAAAATATTTCATTCCAATGTTGTTCCACATAAACACCTCATACGGATTTGATTAATGAGTTTACTTTCTATTGGTAAAATCTTATGAACCAGTAAGTACTATTACTATTACTGTTACAGATTATATCTATTATTATCATATGATTTCAATACATTAGTTACCAGAACGTTAATAACAGTCTAGTCTTGAATGTATTAAAATAAAGATGTTTGGTTGATATGAAGAGTGTAATCATAAAGAAACGATAGCATAAGTAGATATCCCATGGTATAGGGCGTTTATTTCGCAACGTTTACTGTTATCCCAAGCCGATAGTTGACTTAGTTCTTTCCCATGAAGCTGTGTGACGCTGGTAGTCTCTCAAATTGTGCCGTTCATACACTCTCACCCCAACAAAACAGTAAAAATTCACAATAATCGACAGTAATCGGCTTGAAACAACAGTAAAAGTTGCGACATAAATTCCCCATACAATGGGATATCTACTTACGCTAATGTTTCTCCATGGTATTATTTATTCAATATCTAACATGGCGCAGTCAAAAATAAAATAAAACAAGAATAATTGAATCATTAAGTGTTCAAGTGAGAAGTGATAGCTCAATATTGAAAATGGAATTCAACAAACCAGGTATGCTAGTTATACATGGGGGTATCGCAAATAATTTTGCCAACTTCAAAGAAGAAGTAACAATTTATTTGACTGCTACCGAGACTGTAAAGAAATCTCGAGAAATACAAGTAGCGAGATTGAAAAACTTACTGAGACCTGATGGACTTAAATTGTACAACACATTATCAGGGGAGAACGACATTGAAACGGTTACCTCAATTCTTGAAGTTTTGAAGAAATATTGTAAGCCTTAACAAAACATGACAATGGACATCTACTAATTGCTAACCAGAAAACAAAGTCCTAATGAACCATTTGATAGTTTCTATGCAGATTTAAGAAGATTAATAAAACCTTGTAACCTCAATGACCAGGAAGATAAAATTATGAAAGCACTCTGAGTGAACTCGAGAGAATTACAGCAAAAACTTCTTCGTGAAGATGCTAATCTTGAAAAGGTAGTCAACTTTTGCAAATCAGTCGAGCTTGCGGATAAAATTATGGAAATATTGAACAGAGGCACTGAAATCATAAAAGGTGTTGACTCAGTCAAACAGACGCCTTCCACCCCTACAGCTAAGTCAGGTAATTAATAAGTCCTATTCTTAATAAAAAACTTAACAAGTCGTCAGTAATCAATCACAAATGTTGCTTCAGATGTGGTAGAAAACACTCAGGGATTTGTCCAGCTTTAGGAAAAATTTGCAACTATTGCTCAAAACCCAATCATTTTTCCATAGTATGTAGATTGAAACAATCCCAGCAGACTCATGAGATTAGCAGCAAGAAAGATCAAAGTTATAAGGAAGCGGAAGTAATGGAATCACCTCATGAAAATCAAATTCAAATTTCAAATTTTTATTCACTCAAAATTCATACAAAATATTAACAAAAGTATAACACGACAAGTTACAAGTGAGCAAGATACTACTCACAAAAAGTACAGTAAGTTACTGGACTAAATATATAAATTTCTCCTTATCAGCTCCTTTCAGTTTTCCAGTTTCTCTAAAATATCATAAAGTTGGTGTGTCATGTAGGTGTGATGAGATAAATCAATCTGATACAATAAAATACTTAGGTTTGATTCTTGATTATAAATTAACTTGGGACTCCCACATAAAGAAAATAAAGATGCATTTCATGTTCTTGATAAGACGATTCTATCACTTGAAGCAGTTTTTCCCTAAACATTTTCTACGGATCATGTACTATGCATTTTTTCATTCTAAGCTTGTATCCGGAATTTCCTGTTGGGCATCCACTTTAGTTTCTCATTATAAAAGGCTTGTAGTGCTACAGAAGTCTGTAATAAGGATTATATAGGGAGTTAATAGGAGGTCACATACATTTCCAATTTTCAAAGCATTGAATATTCTACCGCTGAGACACACTTATGTGCAGAAGGTTCTGTCTTTATTTTATCAATTAAGTGGTAACAGATCTGTTTCAGTATATAACAATGATGAGGAAATTTCTGTTGTAACACGGCAAACTACTCAAATGATTGTTAGGCTTCCAAAATCGAACTGTACCACGTTCCAGAGGTGTTTTCTTTTTCTTGCTCCGAAATTTTATAACTTACCACCTGATTTGAGAAGAATAAATACCCATAAACACTTCAAGAATAAAACTAAGCTTTGGCTATGGCTTCATTCGCCAGGCGAGGTGGAAGGCTTCTTTAAGGTTTTAAGTTAATAAGTTTCAATATATATCCACAAATCAAGTCAACCTTGTATTGACTACTACATAGTCCATCAATTTATTCTGTGTGATACGTTTTTGTCTCGATTATGTCACTAATAACTGTCTTTCTGTTGAATTATACTACACTATGGAATTGATTGATATTTTAATTATATTATTATTTCTCTGTAGATTGATAGGTATTATCGCTCTTTTTCTACAAATGGGTGTAATTTATAATGGTAAATGAAACTAAAAATCTTCGTTTTGTATTTATGTGCGAGCTTGCACTCAATCGTCTTCATTACATCATACTTAAATTCTAAATCTCTCTTCTTCCCAACTCCTTTTTCTAGACCTACTTAATCTTAAACTATATCAATTTATAGAATAAATAATCTTACTTATAACACTTTGTATCTGACTCCTATTCGCGGACAAAGTCCAGTAACATACTGTACTTTTTGTGAGTAGTATCTTGTTCACTTGTAACTTGTCGTGTTATACTTTTGTCAATATTTTGTATAAATTTCGAGTGAATAAAAATTTTAAATTTGAATTTGAAATTGATATCATTTATACTGTAAACTTACTTAGCAAAAATCGGGTATGGTTACAAGAACTGCTTCTAAATGGGCATAAAATAAAATTCAAGCTTGACAGTAGAGCTGATGTTAATATTCTACCATTTCACTTACTTGGAAAATATGGTATTCCATACAAGGCATTAGAGAAATGTAATGTACTGTTGGAGGCTTTTGGGGGTTTTAAGATAAGACCTGTAGGTTGTGTAACTGTACAAATTGAATCTGAGTCTAAAATATCCATAGCAAAGTTTATAATTGTAGAGTGTCCTTCAGCTGTTCCAATTCTAGGCCTAGAATCATGTATTAGTATAGTATAGTATTTAAACTAACATCACTCTCTATAAATGTGGTAAGAAAGAGACAAACTTCAAGTACAAGTTGAGAGGTACAAGAAAAGTCCAAACGAAAGCAAAAACGACTTTTGACAAACAAGAAGAATTATATTCTGGACTCGACGAGTATTTGAATAAAGTAAGGCAGATTGAAAGTATTTAGAAGCTGATAAGGAGCCAGGTAATAAAGAAGCAGAGACGCTGACGACAACAAGAGCAAGAACTTGATGATGGAGAAGAATAAGAGGAAGAAGGAGAGGAAAAATAAGAAAAAAAATGAAGAAGGAGGAGGAGAAGAAGATGAAGAAGGAGAGAAGGAATTGACTGGTGAGTAGGTGGCAGTAAAGAATGATGGAAGAAGTAGTAGAAGACAATAGGAACAGGGAGAATGGAATTTAGCGAAAGAAATTGATGGCCAGTGAAGTTCTAGCACATAGTTGACTGTCCACTCGAAGACAGATGGTAGCAAACGACTACTAAATCAAGGGACGACTTGTCTGCGATCAACGTGCGACTTGTTCGCGATACCTCTTTTTTAATTTATTTTCTTCCTCTTTCTTCTCTCAAAATACGATCGAAGTTGTGATAGATTTTTGTCAATTCATTAAACTCAATAGGGAGTTATTAAACTTTTAGTACTGTCAATTGCACTATTAGAAATATTATTCGTGATCAGAAGTTGAAAGAATCTTGCTAATAAAATATCAGTTGTTAGAACTGGGTTCTAACACAAAAGGTAATCTATAGCTGCTTTCAGGATCAAAAAATGACATCACAATCAGTAGATATTGCTAACAAGACCTATTACTGCTATTTTCATCTAGATCATTCCTTGAATAGATTATCTTACTCCAACAAATAATATTGAAGTATGTAATGTTCTTTTATAATTGAAAAAGAAAAATGTTGTCAATTTTTTATGACATGTCAATGGAAATACAAGTCTGAATACATATTAATTTCTGGTAGTGGATAAGGAGTAGATAGTGATTGGCTAATTTTAGTGCATACGTGATGAAGTCAGTTACACTTTAAAATTCAGAGTAGACTATGTCACGGCATATTTTCCAATAACAATGGAAACAGCTTAAATCAAAAGAATTTTGAAAGTAGGCGCCAATCTCTGAGTACATTATCTCCTATTTCCGATAACAGAGAGCGCTCCTTTCCATACAGCTGATAGATTGGTCAGCCAAAAACAAAAATATTCCACAGATGATAATATTTTCCAAATTATTAAAAAAAATTTAAGTAATTCGAAATAAAATGAAATATCAAATTCCATTCACCACCTATCCTATGTCCTTCCTTAATTTGGCAATAGTGTGTGACGTCACATCTCGGAAGTGCAGTGAAGAAAAAATCTTATCGTTTGTCGGGTGTGTGTCGGATCGTGCCGTATGATGATGTGCTGAGAACTGAACGTGCTTCATATGTGAAGGACAGATAACACATATATGTCGCTGTCGTATCGTGTCGACCGTTTTTATGAGGACTATATCTATATATCGGTGAGTTGATCAATAATATATATTATATTGCCAAATTTTCCTGCATAATCCATCACCACCACATGTGTAACTTAGGCCTATTAATTGATGGAGTTATTCGGAGCAATTACAAAATGAACCTTTTAAAATATACAAATATGGAACTAATTTAAATTTATTCAATAAAAATAGGCCAAAGTAGTAGTGGATATTTCTAAATTGGGATTTCAAGATTATGAACCCCAACAACTATTAGCAGTCTAGCCGGGTTTTCCAAATTATTGGAAATTCCACAATGCACATAAAATCAACAAGTAGCGCAATGAGCAAATGAATACATCTTATAAAAGTTTTTCGATTGGAAAGAATTCCAGAATCATGAAGTGTGATAAGTGTGGAGAAAAGAGAAAGGTAATTCACTTCTTCATGAATTCAATTTACCGTATCATGTTGAAGTGTAATCAATGTTATCCTGCAATAAATCCTGCAAATCTTATTTCACGACTCATCAAATCTGGACTGCTCGTCAATTGAAAGACAAAGATTAATTCAATATTTTATTTACCATCGATACTGTCTTGGGAGAAATCGACTATGACAACATTCGACATAGATGTTTATTCTATAATCTGTCACTACCATTCATTGCTATCTGTATTTTCGAGGGAATGAAGATTCACAATCAACATCAACTATTAAAAATGAATTCATTATGCTATAATGATTGTGTCAATAATGTTGAATATCAATATTAAATATTGTCACAGATCCGCTCCATGGGGAGGACATGTGTCATAATCTTACTCCATGGGGGACACGGAAATATATAATTTGAATCATAAGACAATAAACTAAGATTAGAATCGTTCAACCATGAGTACGGTTTCTTCGTATAGTAGGTCTTACCTTGTGTTGGCAAATATTGCAGCCTATTTTGCTCCGTGGAGGGGGGTGGATGTCCAGTAAAAAAGGGAATTAATAGTTAAAATGGTTGGATTAAAGAGAATAATTGAACAATTACAGTATTTGAGGTTATGATTTAGCGGTATGTAGTTGTAGGTTAGGTTGACCAGCCTTTGTTTAACTGGACTATCGGTATCATTTAATTCAGAGTATCTAAGTAGAACGACTGGTGTATGGATGGAATAGATTGGAAAAATTAACTTGCTCAATAGAGGGTTTGGCGGTCTACAAAGGTAGCCGAAGTAAGGAATCTGAATTTCTGACTTAACACTGTAGGTGGTTATATTATAGTGAGATGGAATTAAATCCAATTTGGTAATAAAATGCAGTTCAATTTGAATCTGCTGAGTATGAATTATGCTGTCACTAGGATCAGACAGAGATAGTAATTTAGGAGTGAACTTTTTCTCCAAATGATGATTAATATATTTAGAATCCAATAATTGTGCTGTGGTTGGGAAAGATATTAGACCGCATGAAACAACAGACAAATCCATGCGAACCAGGTCTCTGATAAGTACTATAGGTTGTATGAAGGCAAAATGCTGAACCAAAATAGTAAATATGTTGAGTACCGAGTTTAATTCTAATGCTGTTTATACGATCTATTACTTCTCCTTGTGACGTTGATTGACTGATAATGCAGGATTCACTTCACCTCGGTGTGGTAGGCTACTGGGAGTCGATTTATTATTTGATTCTGCGGGATATTCCCAATAAAGATTTATTATTTGGTAAGAAAATCGACCACCATTTACCACCAGAAGAAATAATAGTCTTATAATAGATACTATACTCGATAATGTCTGACTATTGCAAAACAGGATGTGTCCTGCACGATCAATATGTGTCAGTCGAGAAAGAACGAATTTGGAGGTATAATGAAGTAAACCCAGTTTAACGAAACGGTAATATGGATATATTCTGAGAGATACACTTTTACAGCAAATATTGAATAAATTAATGAACAGATTCTACAAATTATGATTTTTAATCGATACAGAATGAATATTGAATGATAGCGGATTTGAAACTTTAAATTATGAATATTATGTAAAAATTCGGTACTCTTTGATTGAACAAAATAAAATAGATAATAGCCCTTGGAGAGGGTCATAAACTGCACTAGTTAAATAGGCAAAAATAAGTTAATACAAAATTATGATTCAGAAAATAGAATAAAATAATAATTAAAATTATTATCAGGGTGTGGTTTCGCCTAAGGAAAATAGACCTTTTGGCTAAGTACAGCGTGTATATTTAAATTTATTTAATACAATAAAAATCATCTATGAGAACTTTGTACCCTTAAGACTATAGTCATGACTTTTCTAAATGGACGAATTTGTACGCTGTGTAATTTTCGTAGATTTATGGGGATCCCCTTTTATATATTCGAATAACTTACGTAGACTTTTGTTTCCGTTTCTTGTTTTCGAAGTATATTCGGCCGTAGAATATATCGTTCCGGCTGGATTCTTCCGCGTGGCGAAAAACGTCGAACAGACCTCACTGATAAAATTTCAGGGTTTATTTAAATGAAATTGAAAATTTTAATATCACAATTATTGTAGGAACTTTGGAACAACTTTTTTAAAACAGAAAGACAAAGATTGAATTACATTGAACAGAAATTAAAGCTTTTTAACAATTAAGTACATGGACTAGGTCTGCATCCTACCGATGATTCTTGCAAAATGGCCTCGAGTCTTCCTCTTCTAATTTTCACTTGAGTTTCTTCTTCAAATTTTATCTCACCAAATTTACATATTAATTCAGGATTGGTCAGATTCTGTGACGTAACCAACACGCTGAATGGGTGGTGTCAATGTGTCCAACTTTAAAGCTTTTAAATAGGGCGAAATTCTTGATTTTGGGTTGTTCCAAATTATCGTTTAGTTCCATATAATTATAAGAATACACAAATGAATAATAAAATTCGTCTATGATGATATGCATTTGTGAATAACTTCGAAAGATAGCAAATGATTATAGAACATAGAGATGCTTTTATAACATAGAGTAGACATAATATAAGAATATATATGCTTATAATAATAACGAACATAATAATAAATAAATATTTCTTTTTTTTGTTTATGGTTTTTTATATGTTAGAATATCGACCCTCAATCATCATATACTGGCTAAGCTAATCTGTCTTCATATTTCTAACAAGTATACTCTAATGATAATTCATTAAATAAATATTCAGGCCTATTCGGCATAGAAATAAAAGTATAAAAATGAAAAAGTTGATATTATATATTTTTTATGATCGATCATTAGTCGAACTGCCTTCTTAATTTCTGTATAATCTTTTGGTACATCACAATGTCAACAAATCTCTAAATTTATAGTTTAAATCAATTTTATAATATCAAAGAGCTACAGGACTTCCCGGGCTGACAAATAATTTTTGAATAGTAGCGCTCATCGAATTTTCATCTAGCTGTTTACCCTGTTCTCAATATTTGCATTGCAGGAGTGATTTACAGCATTCGATTTCGATTTTCGTTCAATAATAATTATTAATATGAAGGATATCGATACTGTCTTGTCTATAACGATCCATTACGTTTATCCTTGGTAGATTCAGAATCTTTATGCAGAATTTCGAGTTAATTAGTTTAATAGTTCAGACGTGTTAATGCGTCATTCGTATATTTTCTATCCCGTACATGTTTAAGACGATTCTTCCCTTTGTCATATATTATGGATATCATTGATTTTATCATACATCGCATTTTTGTGGATATCATGTTCTCAACATTTGTCTGTTCAATACGATTTTCTATTCCAGTTGTAGTCACTGGTCTTGTTCAAAATCATTGTCGCAGTACTGACAAAGCCGAGATCCCCTTTCCTCCAACAAGCAGGACATAACAAAGCCCTGGTTTGTGAGGAAGCATGAAAGACTAATAAATGTTGGAGGAACGTGGTCTGCGATGAACATGGTCTACATAGAGTAGAATAAGAATAAGAAGATATGGAGTAAGAGAAGAATAAGTTGAGGAGAAGTACAGGAGGAGAGATTGAGAGAAAGAAGAGGTAGAAGAAGGAGAGCAAGAATAATGTGATGAAAGAGAGGATGGGATTGAAAAAGTGGGAGAATGATATGGGAGTTGGCTGGTGACTTGTAGTTGATGGAATTAGTTGCAGAATCAGACCAAGTAAACAGACCAATAAACTACTAGCCGCAATACAACTTTGTATTGAAGTTTTATAGCTGCTGCCTTCACTTGGCTCGAGGAGAAGACTTCTATTATCAAATGTCATTCCATTAAGTCCTTCTCCTCCTCCTCCTCCTCCTCCTCCTCCTCCTCATCCTGCTCCTCACAATGTCACAAGGTCTGATTGATATTACGACAGTTGCAAAAACATCAAAATACGCCATTAAATTTATTGACAAGTCCCAGAAAGCACATCGTCCTCTCGTCCTCGGCCAAGTTCCCTTTGTCGCTTGTAAATTCACTCGATAGGCTGGATTTACTAGGCTACAAATAAAACAATGCTGTCTGAATGGGCAATGCTAATGGGATGTCCAATTGCGGCTATAATACATATGATTACGACTGGATACTTAGCCGATACATTGTCAATGTATTGAATAGAACAAATTGAAAATGTATGTTGGAGAGAAGATAGTACATAGAATAGAAATTTATTCTTATATTACAAGAGAAATTGTTTAAAACTTAGAACAATATCCTTCTAAATTTGCTCGATTTTCGAAGAAGTTATATGATAAGGATGTTAAAACAACAAATTGCGACCTTTAATTTGGGATTAGGAGAAAAGAGGTTCTGTAACTATCAAATGTCTCACAGACCAGTAACACTTATAGATTAGCCATTAAAATTAACAAAATGAGTCATTAAACTTTTTGATAAGTCATAGAAAAAATATCTTCGCCGTCAGGCTCCTTTGTCGCTTCGATAGGCTCGATTTCCCAGGCTACAAATGAAACAATGCTGTCTCAATGGGCAATGCTAATGGGATGTCGAATTGCGACTACAATAGACTACGATTGGATACTAATTAGATACATTGTCACTTTATTGAATTGAACAATTTATTGAAAATGTATGTTGCAGTGGAGATTGTATGTATATATTTTTTATATTACAAGAAACCTTGTTCATAACATAGAAGTGAAAAATTCGTTGAACATAGTATTTTTCATTTCATACTAATAATACGTCCAAACTGGAGATATAATTATCATCAGTTCCTTATAATTATTATTAGTTCCTTATCCCAAAATAAGGAACAACATGTTTCCAAATTGCTCGATTTTCGATGAAATTATACGATGAAGATGGAAAAACAACAATTGCGACCTTGAAGTAGTAGAAAAGAAGTTCTGTGACTATCACAAGTCACACAGACCAGTAACACTTATAGATGAAGTAGAAAAAGACGCCACTATCACAACCCCATTGTATAAAGGGTGAGGCGTTGAGACCTGCCGATAACAAGGCCCACATTTTGTGCAGCAGCTAAGCGTTCGCTTGTCTCTGCCCAAGACTTTCCATGATATACGACAGTCTCTTCAAGTTGATTTTGATTTAAAACAGTAGAGGATGTCACACACGCACACACATGCACGTGCATGTGACACGACAACCAATCACAGGGCCGCTATTTGTCTGTCATTCGTGGCCCGAAATTTATGGCCCACTATCTCTTGGTGACGAAGCTGGGTGCAAGAAGGCCTTCAGACGCCTCCTCCTCCACTTTCTACTTCACCCCCTCCCCATTCTGCTGTCCTGTCTTGCCACGATTAGACGCTTTACTCACTACTCAACCACACACACACACACTCTCTCTCTCCAACCACCTCTCTCACCAGACCCATGAATCTTTCATCTCCTCAGATTCCTATCTGAGATGTCATCCTCACACGGACACATTGTCTTCTTGATGCATGTGTGTGTGCATGTGCCTGGGTAGAGAGACAGGGAGAGAGAGAGGTTGAGAGAGAAAGAGGAAGAGAGTGAGAGAGAGGAGGTAGAGTGGAGAGGAGACGTTCGTTCCAGGCAATGATCGATATTTGATGGAGATATTGTTGTGGTGAACTGTTTATACATATAATATGCTCAATGTCAAATTCTGCGTGAATATCAGGTTAGTTGGTTTGCTACCTCTTTTTCATTTCTATTAAGTTTGACAAACCTGGTGGGATTTTTTTTCTAGATTTCGAATTTATTTATGCATATTAGTTACAATGTGTAATCCGTTACAATATTATTTTATTCATGAATTTCGTCATAACGAATAGGAGGATATTCAATTTGGTTGATTATTTCGCTGAAGATGCTCATAGTACAGTATATATTCATGTTCATGTACGAGAATGTCGTGGAATGCCTGGGCTTTCAGAATTCGTTTCAAATTATGACTATTGCAGCTGGCACTCTGGATTTGCAACCTCTAGGCTGTTTTCGTCCTCTTTATTATTTGAAAGGCACACTTTGATATTAGCCGACTGGTCATGAGCTGCTTATCAAGGAATAATAGTTTTGAATTTGACGGTGAAAAATAATGATTCCAGATTTGTTTCAAGGTGCCGAACTTTACTGCAGACCTTAGCGCAAATAAAACTCAAATTTCGAGTTAATTCACGAGTAACTTTGTTAATTAATTAATAATTATTGTCAATATTGTTTTTTGATACTAATACTGATCCCCAACAACAAAGTCAACTCCTGCAACTGTGTATTTGGAAGATTTTGAAGAACTTCAATGCACATATGATTGAATTGTTTGAAAAGTGAATAATAAACAAGACATTACAACATAAGATAAAATGTGAATGCAAACTAGAGCTGTCAAAAATACTATGATAATTTCTGATTATCTAATTGACAACTGACATTGACAACAGGGGAAATGGATGAAAAAACTACATTCCTCTGTGCCAGGACTGGAATCTCAACTCTATTTTTGATATTATATCATTGTATTCCATACTCCTCTCTCTTCTTCCTGCTAACGAATAATCAATTGAAAACATAAGGCAGATCACAATAAAGAGGAAGCATCAGAATCAACGCAACATCAAATCGAACCATGAATCTGGTGATTAACATCCCTTCCCGCCCCACAGCCCTTCCACGAACCAACACCACATCATTCTCACATCCCACATCACAGAACTACAGTTCGATATCTTCCACATTCACCTCACTCAGAACACCACTACTGTCCTACTGTCGAACATGCCAAAAACAGAGAAAAGCGATGCTACCTGACAACTTGGCAGACCTTGACACCCCCTCAGTCTGGATACAGGGTACTTTTCCCTCCCCCCTTATCAGAGGTTTGGATGAAGGGAGCCTCAAACACTGAACCACCTTCAAGGTCCAAGTCAGACTGATGTCACAACTCTGGAAGAGCCAAGTGAAGAGCCTGTCACCTTGTCACCTATTTCAAAATAACTCTCTCCTTTTGAGCTCCCATCCCCGTTTTGTACCCCTCATCTTTTGGAACCCCCCATCAACCTGGACCTCCTCTGGAACTGTACCCCCAATTCATCCATCAGTGGAGGTTGGAAGCAAACTATTTGCTCGCTCTATTCAGTGTGATGTGTTGACGACTGCACCACTCAGCAAAGAGAGTGTCGCTGTGTCGTGTCTCGGATTTGGTCTGTTGCCACCGCCTGACGTCATAAACGGCGTCCAAATGACTGACTGACGTGTTACACTGATGCAACACTTTGTTCCAAGTGCGGATGGCAGACTCGAACCGTCCACTTGTCATTGCAATAATGTCGGACAAATCGCACTACGCATCAGGTGGCAAAATTGTTAATTCATCGCTAAGTGACACCTGGATGTCCATCACACTCTCTCCTCTCTCTTCTTTCCTCAATGACATGTTCATCTTACTTCCCTGAGCTCTTCTCTTCACAGCCTTCATTATCCTCTGTCTCTCTCTAACTACCCACTACTTTTTCTATTTACTTTTCTACATTCGACATGCTATGCATAATATCATATTTTCTCCTTTTCTCTCTCTGCCAGTCCTCAAATTTCGATTGTGTGAATATAAAGGGTATTTTTAAGCATCTCTTTCTAAAAATAACCAATCAAATATTCAAACACCACCAATACATGTGGTTTTGATACGATAAGGGTAAATTTGAATTTATAATTGCATTTCAACGTTTTTTCCATGATAATTTTTCAGTTCTCACTTGGTAAATCACTGGTAAATTCACTGGGAGGTTAACTTCAGTTTGATTTTCCAATTATATACGAATAGATACCAATTTAAATATTGTTATCCGCAGAATAGAGTAATCTAATCTCATACGATTCTATAATAATTATTGTTCTCTTTACGTTACCTTTCATTGCACTCTTTTTTTCTCATTTCTATTCAGTCCTACTATTTTACAGTTTTTCCAATAAATCGACTTCCTTCAAATATGTCAACTACATTCTTCATCATGGTCCACAATACAAGAAGGCGATATTGTGTGGCGTGATGACAATACCAATTACTTGTAGAGTAGGGAAAAGACTTCTCAAGATTTGAATTTGCTCAAGTCACTTTTTCGAAAATGAAAGAGTGGATGAAAATTTTGATGAGATGATGACCTATTGAAGAATGAATGATAATGTAGATGAATAATAATAATTTAACAAATAAAGTTTATCGAAAGCACAATTATTCCTTTTCAAAATCTTGATAATAATGAAACATGTATAACTCTACTCGAGCATCTACAATATTACTCATTACTCATTACTACTGGTCATCATGTTCACTTAAAATACTGAGACTTATCCTACATGAAATCAAGAGTGATGAAACAGACAGAGATCAGTTCACTCTGGTACAGACTCATGCATCACGAACACGAGAATTTCACTTCTAATCAGCTGATGATAAGCTTATTATATTTATATACTTTTTCTGTAGAGATGCAGTTGAAATAAGAATGGCATCAGTCGATTTAAAGTGAAATGCGCGTGTTCGTGACGTATAAGTCTGTGGGTACCTTTAAACCCTTGACACAATACATTGATAGGAGAGTAGTAAAATAATGATTGTTGTCCCATCACTTTTCATTACAATTTTCATATTAATAACTCTATTGGAACCAATCTCCACAAAAACTTCTCAAATCAGCACTCAAAATTCAGTTACATCACTGGTCACCAACTGGAATAGAGAAACCAAGCCACAGCAGTTAAGGGTACTCACAGGCAGACAGATAGCGCTCAGTGGTCGTTCAGTTGAAGCAATTTAGAGGTCTTTACAAGTGCCGATAGCATGGTCGCACAAGTCTCTGGTGGATTACTGCCCCAGAATCATGAAGATGTAGCTGCTCTGAGTCTGAGGTCACCTGAAACCCCACTGATACCAAGATAGCCAATGGTTTCCACCACCAATCACGAGGTATCTATGTCCCTCCACATATAGATATAACTCCCACAATCTCCCCCACACACATATCTAGACTATCCTATCACCATCCTTTCGACAATCTCTTTCGTCGTCTCCTCTTTATTGTGACCCATCTCCTCACCACTATTTTACCGCCTCAATAATTCTACTTGTTTTATGCTTTTTCCACGTGTCTTCACTTCTCTTTCACCAGTTACAGCTCTCTCCATCCTCTGGTGAATTGCTGTGGGGTTAGAGTGTGGAGTTTATCACTTATAACTGCCGCTTGTAAGTTGGGCTTCAATGGAACTAGATACGTTTTCCAAGAATTTGCTGACGGTTTTGTGATGTACTGTAATAATAATATATGATGCTAAATTTTCATACTAGATACTTTCGCTAGCCAATATATTGTGAAAAAGGATAAAGAGGATTAAAAACTATTCTGAAGAATTTGTTAGTGGTCGATTTGAATGAATGTGGAAAACATACCTCGCTCTATTCTGTATTTCCATATCTAACAAGAACATGTTCCCAATTTGTTCTACTCCTGAAAACATTCGTTGAGATCTAGCATTCACAGTACATTATTGCTTCACTACAATATTATATTCTTTGAGAATATATCACATCAACATAGATATTCCAGAACAAATATTTTTTTGTAAATTAACTACTGAAAAAATTCGATTCAAATCATGGAATTGATTTGGAGACAGATTTTCACAAACTGTCATCCCCATTCGATTGAAATCAAACATTTATGCTGTCAATATCGCAGTTCTGTTTATGATGTTAATGCTGTTTTATATTGAATATCCATGATAAAATATCAGTGTCTGTCTACAGATCGTCTGCCCTATAACTCAGTGTTTCCTAAGTAGTTATGAAGGTGATATTGTGGTAGCTATCCATACTGGATAGACTTTATATCCAGTATGACTCAGTGCGTGAACAATGTAAGAGATAATGGGGAGAATATTGATGATTGGACGTGAATGACTTTTCTGTTCTTGTTATGTTCAAGTTACCAGAGTGAATATCACCAGGGTGAATTACTACTTATTTCGTGAGTGATATTTTAAGCGGGTTCTTTATTTTGAACGTTTGTTGTTGGACCAATCACTGTTTCATCCTTTTATTCTTGTCGTTACTGTGCTATTACTTGTCATTACTATATTACGTGTCTTACTTGACACTACTGTCATTATTTTGAACGTTCTGTTGTTGGAACCATCACTATGTCATCCCTATAAATTCCTAACAAGAAGGATGACTGACCGCTCGGAAGTTTGGCGTGAAGGCAGATTGCAAGTTGCTCTCATCAGGAGAGATGAGCAGCCACAGCTTCAAGGGTCTAATTACGAGCAGAACATACAACTCTCCGAGGCACAGTCTGGCTGATAAGACGACGGACCAAGTCACAAGATGGACGGTCCTTCAGGGAGAGAGACCTGCATATTGCTGGCCTCGTCATGTGACCAATCTCGACCGAACTGAGTCACTTGGTGACCGGGAGTCACAACTCCCATCAAACTAAGGCAACCTTCAGGCACACAGACAACAGGCAACAGATACCCAACTTGATTACTGTTATCTAACTACTGTTTATAGTTTAGTACTGTACGGTTTATAGTGGACTTCGACACTGTGTTTAGTGCTTGAGTGTACTAAACTGTCTGTCCAAATGAACGATGAAGGCTCATCAATAAAGATTCTAAACTGTAGGGAACTAGGGAACTATGTATTGATCAATTGAATGAATGGTGAAAGCTCTATAATGAAGTCACTGAACTATACTAAACTGTCTTGAATCAATGGAGAGTGGAGGTTCATCAATTAAGATATAAGAAAATATGGAATTATTTACTGAAAAAATTTCATAGCTTTTGAGACTTTCGTTCATGGGTGTGATGGAATCGATAATAATTATAAATAAATTATTTATTGTTTTGTTCCTATTTCATGGAAATAGCAACTAGGAAAAAGATCTCCCATCAGAATCGTAATGAATTGAAAGGAGTGAACATTACAGAAGTTATTTATAGAAACCAAAAGGTATAATACAATCCTAGGAAAATAAATTAAGAAGAATTTGAGGACATATACATTTTTATATCAATATATGAACTAAAGTCATAATATATCAATGAAAAAAATAGATAAATAAAAATCCTGAGACAGAAAAATCGTTAGAAGCCTAGGAAGCAATAGTAGAAATTCCCAAAAGAATGTAAAAAAAATAATTCATGTGAAAAAGAACTCCTCAATCTCATCAAAATCAAAATTGAATAAAAAGTGCTTCAATTTCTTCAAAAATGTTATCAGTGAGCCTGTGGATGTAATATGTAGAGGTAACTTATTAAAGGAATTTGGAGCACTGTAATCGTAAAACCGTTTAAAGGCTTCACATGAAGGGTTTGCAAGAACAACCAATTTCTGTCTCTCAATCTGTTTGAGAAAACTAAGGCATTCCCTGTAATCTGACCACTTCTTAAAAAGAATATTCTCAAGACCCTGAAAATATATAAATGCCTTAAAGGCAATATATCCAAGGCCTGGAAGTAGGGAAATGAATGAGCTCTCCTATGTAATGATGTCATCATTCTAATCAATCTTTTTTGTGCAATAAGTATAGAGTTTAAATTAGTTTTATATGCACCCCCCCAACAGCTTAGCCCATATTGAAGCTTGCTATTTGCAATAGCGAAATAAACAGATCTCAGAATTTTTCTAGGGCAAATGAATTTCAATAAATAAAATTTACGAAGCATCATATTCATGTGCTTTTGAGTGATTGGATGTGAACCTTCCAATTGCAGTTCTCATCAAGCTCTAAACCAAGATATTTGATATTTTGCACTTGATCTATCTTTACACAAGATGTACAGAATTCATTAAGATTAGATAGGCAGACACCACACTTGAATAGTAAGGGAACCTGCAAGATGGGCTTTGATCTCAAAGAGAAACGAACAAATTTGGTCTTAGTACTCAGAGCCAACCTATGCACTGAGAACCAAATTTTTATCCAATCTAAGTCACTTTGCATCTTAGAAGTTGCCGTATCAATTTCTTTTTCACAATATAGCAGAGCCGTATCATCCGCAAAACAAGTAACTGTTCCACTCAGATTACTTGCGCATAATTTATTTATATACACCAGGAATAAAATTGGTCCTAATACCGAGCCCTGGGGTACCCCACATGAGATTGTCAAATAAGAGCTCAGAACATTCTTAACCCGAACACACTGGCTTCTGCCCACCAAGAAACTTTTGAACCAGTTTAAAGTAATGCCTCTTATTCCAGCCTCCCTCAATCTATGCAAAAGAATGTTATGGTCCACAGAGTCAAAAGCTTTGGTTATATCAATGAACAGGCCCAAGACATTTAAGTTTTTGTTTAGCCCATTGAAAATTCCTGAACAGAAAGATAATAATGCATCCTCTGTACATTTCTTCTCAATAAAGCCATATTGGTTCTCACTCAGAAAATTATTTAAATTGAAGAATTTTTGAATTCTTGATTTAACTATTTTTTCTATAATTTTCGAGAACACAGATAATAGTGAAATAGGCCTATAATTATTCAAATCCATGCAATCACCTTTTTTAAATAATGGGATGACTACCGCCCTCTTCAAGCATGCGGGAAATTCACCACTTTCAAAACTTAGATTGATCAAATGAGCTAGCACAGGACTTATGAATTCACTGGAAAGTTTAACGATAAACGCTGATATACCATCAATTCCAGATGCTTTATTTTGATTCAATTGAGAAATTATACGTTTTACCTCATCTACACAAGTTGGGAAAAAGAAAAAGGAGTTTTGCACAGAAAGTGGAGGAAACATTTTATTAAAATCAGAAGGGTTCATATTGCTAGAGTCATCGATTTGATCGATAAGCTTTTCTACAATTGTGACGAAAAATTTATTAAACTCCTCAGCCACTTCAAGCGGTTGCTGAACAGTCAAATGTGGATTGTCAAATGTCCTAATTGAATCAAGGGCATTTTTCTTATTATTCGCTGTACCCAAAACTTTATTAATTGTATCCCATTGTTTTCGTGGGTTATTTTTATTCATATCATTTTTATAATATAAAAATGACTTTTCACTCTAGATATACAAATAACCATTTTGTAAATTAACTACTGAAAAAAATTCAATTCAAATCATGGAATTGATTTGGAGACAGATTTTCACAAACTGTCATCCCCATTCGATTGAAATCAAACATTTATGCTGTCAATATTGCAGTTCTGTTTATGATGTTAATGCTGTTTTATATTGGATATCCATGATAAAATATCAGTGTCTGTCTACAGATCGTCTGCCCTATAACTCAGTGTTTCCCAAGTAGTTATGAAGGTGATATTGTGGTAGCTATCCATACTGGATAGACTTTATATCCAGTATGACTCAGTGCGTGAACAATGTAAGAGATAATGGGGAGAATATTGTTGATTGGACGTGAATGACTTTTCTGTTCTGGTTATGTTCAAGTTACCAGAGTGAATATCACCAGGGTGAATTACTACTTATTTCGTAAGTAATATTTTAAGCGGGTTCTTTATTTTGAACGTTTGTTGTTGGACCCATCACTATTTCATCCTTTTATTCTCGTCGTTACTGTGCCATTACTTGTCATTACTATATTACGTGTCTTACTTGACACTACTGTCATTATTTTGAACGTTCTGTTGTTGGAACCATCACTATGTCATCCCTATAAATACCTAACAAGAAGGATGACTGACCGCTCGGAAGTTTGGCGTGAAGGCAGATTGCAAGTTGCTCTCATCAGGAGAGATGAGCAGCCACAGCTTCAAGGGTCTAATTACGAGCAGAACATACAACTCTCCGAGGCACAGTCTGGCTGATAAGACGACGGACCAAGTCACAAGATGGACGGTCCTTCAGGGAGAGAGACCTGCATATTGCTGGCCTCGTCATGTGACCAATCTCGACCGAACTGAGTCACTTGGTGACCGGGAGTCACAACTCCCATCAAACTAAGGCAGCCTTCAGGCACACAGACAACAGGCAACAGATACCCAACTTGATTACTGTTATCTAACTACTGTTTATAGTTTAGTACCGTACGGTTTATAGTGGACTTCGACACTGTGTTTAGTGCTTGAGTGTACTAAACTGTCTGTCCAAATGAACGATGAAGGCTCATCAATAAAGATTCTAAACTGTAGGGAACTATCATGCTGTATTGATCAATTGAATGAATGGTGCAAGCTCTATAATGAAGTCACTGAACTATACTAAACTGTCTTGAATCAATTGAGAGTGGAGGTTCATCAATTAAGATAAGAGAAAATATGGAATTATTTACTAAAAAAATTTCATAGCTCTTGAGACTTTCGTTCATGGGTGTGATGGAATCGATAATTTATTGTTTTCTTCCTATTTCATGGAAATAGCAACTAGGAAAAAGGATCTCCCATCAGAATCGTAATGAATTGAAAGTGGATACTGAACAGTGAGCTATTATAATAATACAATACAAGGAGGAAGGTCACTGACAAATATAAATTGAGAAAAATTTCTCTCCCTATTGAATCTCTTTGAAAATCAATGAAGTTGAATAAAAATGAATGAAGAATGATATGACATAAAAAAATAATCTCATTATTCTTGATAAATGAATATTATGTGAATTCTATGTATGACAATTTTTCAATGCTATTCTAAATTGCCTATGACATGTATAATAAATTATTATGATTATGAATTATTATTAAAGCTAATTTCGCACTTGTTAAGAAATATTCATTGATGCTCTAATGTTTTTTCGTTGATGTCTTTCTCAGCTTTCTTGATATGACGATAGTCTAACATCTTTCTGGTTTAATGTCTGTTTTTTCATAGATTGTATGATTGGGTGCAGAGATAAGCACCCAACTAGGGCAAGAAACAAGGTTGACAAAACGCGAGCAAAGGGAACAGAAAAACACAGTGACGGTGAAATAGACGGAGAGAGAGTCATAAAAAGAGAGAGTTTTAGAGGCATGGTCATAAAGAGTGTGAGGGGGTAACAACAGCAAGCAATCGGACGTTGAGACGTGGCAACGTTTGCGAAAAGTAATGAATGGTTTAATTCAGTCATACCTTGGCGCGGAATGAATTACGGGGCCGAATGCTGCCTACGGGGGTGGCAGGAGGGTGACCGGAGGCGGCAGTTGATCTCCGCCTCCAAGGCCACCGTGCATTGTTAAGATAAGGTGGCCAGGCAGGGGGCGGTTTATGGCCCAGGGAAGGCATTGTGTTTTTCCTAGGCAACTGATGAAATTTAAAGCATCGCTCTTTCTCGCCTCTACATCATTCCTATTCCTTCTACTTGTCATTCGTCTGTTCCACGTCTACTTCACCTGTTCGACTCCACTCTCCTCATCTTCAAATTTTCCTCCAGTTTTTCACTCATCTTGTCTCTTGGTTTCTTTTCTACTTCTTCCTTTTCCTCAGTTCTCACTCCATCTCCTTCATCATCAAATTTTCATTACAAATTTCTTTCTCTATTCCATCATTTTTCAAATATGATAGATTTAAATTTAATCAATATTCAATTGTTGATTCCTCCGTTTCTTCTTCACTTTCTTACCATTTCTATCTTTTCAGACTTTTCCTTCCAATCATTCCCTTTCATCTTATTACTTTTCTAAACTCTTTCCACTTTTCCTGCTAACCATCTTCGTTTCGTTCTTCCAGTTTCCCTTTCTTTCCCCATTCCTATTTCTACTTCTTTGTCATCATCTCGTCTCTTTCGTCTTATTTTTCATCCTTTTTCTAATTGTTATTTTCCTTTTACTTCCCTCCCAATATCCTTCTCCATCCATAAATATTATGTCCTCATTCTCTCATTCCACCTTTCTTACTCGCTACCCTCCTTCTCCTCTCACAAGCCCTCCACCCTTCGTCATCCGATCCTCCTCCTCCTCAGTAGCGACCGACAGCTTCGGCCATAAAAGCAATAAAGGGCGACCGTCGCTACCGTCATCCTAGTCGCGGACTTTTAGTCATCGAGCAAGAGTGAGAAGGAATGACACATTAAGAAGGGAGAGGGATGAGATATCAAAGAACACCGTGGATGGAGGAAGTTGCAGAGGGGGTTTTTGTGGGAGGGGGTGGTCTCTGACAACGTAGTGAGTGCCCTGCTGGCGATTTATAGACGAGACCGACAAGCGCGCATATATTTCAAGCCGTTGCCCGTATGAATCTGACGTGGCCCCCCCCTTTTCACTCCCTGCCTGATCCCCCTCACACCAAAATAGTGCGCATAATTTTCACCCAAATGAACTCTTTTCGTAGCCGCTTCGACCAACCCGGCTGTCTGTCTTCCAAGTTCAAAAAAGTTGGAGTCTGTGACGACGTATTTTGGTTGTTATCTTCAAAGTTCAAATGTATTGGAGAGTATATTCTTGTGCAAGGCAAGGATTATCTCTGTGCGCTTGATTTGATATTTTTATTTATCAACAAATAATATGATATGTGTAGTCTTCATATCAATAATAGTTTTGACGTATTATTTGATTCAACAGTCTCGGCATAAAACAGAGTTTTCTTACCGGAAGCAAGAAAATATGATACTAGTAATTAATGGAATTATCTTTATTTTCCCGCGAAAGCATTTAACTAGTCACCCAAATACTTGATATCACATAATGAAAAATAATTTTTCCTCGAATGTTTCTTACATAACACATTTCACTGTCTTTCATCGCTCAAACACGTGTAGTGGGCCTATAGTTTTCATTCAAATGGAAGAAATCTAAACTAACAATCAAAAATTAGATGAGAAGAAGAATGAAATCTCACCGTTCGAAGAAAACTATTTTTCTTGAACTATGCCTCTGATTCACATTGGCTTCTCAATCAATAATTATTTAAAAATAGAATAATAGTTTCAGAGGCGATGTCTATTACATAACTGGTTTGTTAACATAATTTTCTCTACAAATTAATGATTGAACTTGATAGTTTCAGAACTCGAGTTGATTATGAAAGGGCTGACTCAGTTGAGACAGATCCGTGGGTGAGTTGGTGTGCGTGTGTGCGTATGAGATAGTTGCATAGTGGAGCAGCAAACTGCTGCGGAAAGGGGTGGCCAAGCCATTTCCACCCTTATAATAATATTAGCGAGTGAGAAGAGAAACGACGTAACTGCCGTGAGGGGTAGGTTTTAGGAGAGGAAGGGATGGACAAGTCCACATATACATCCCACTCACTCCTTCCCACCCCCAAAAGCCCATTTCATCCCACCAGGCGTCCTATGACGACCCGATAAGCATTCCCCCCTCTTCACCCCTCGCCCAGCACAAAGGCCTAATTAGCCATAAACTGTCTGATTTATAACGGCAGAGAAAATGCAAATATGAAATATGAAAATGAAGATGGGTGTAATAAAAGTGATATACGGTTCTCGGCAGAGCCATTCTGTAGTAAAGGAGCCATGAGTCACTCGTCAGTTTTATGCTAGAACGTCCATCATCCTTCTGACAGGCTTCATGGCCTGAGTGAGTGAGAGCGCCGGCAAATGCTCGCTCGCCAACTCCTGGATTAAAAGGAGACGCAATGTCCTGGAAGAAGAAAAAGGGGAAACGTGAATAAGAAGGCGACAAAGACGAAGAAGAAGAAGGAGAAGAAAACTATGAAGAGTGAGAGAGGAATCCTTCAGCGGGGTTGTTTGGGGACTTGGCCAGTAAAAGACGGTGAACCCTGAGCTTTGCTTCCACGGAGTGAGTAACCCAGTAGTTCAAGTTGGATAGAGACAAACAGCTTCTCTCGTATCTCCCTTCTCTTCCTCTCTCTGCTCTCATTAGCTTCTTCTTTTTTTCGTATATTCCTCATCGTTCGCTCTTCTCCTCTGAACGACTTTTCCGCCGCCATCAACTTTCTCAACAATATTAACAGGTCTGCTGACCCAAATACAAAGGAGGAAAAAGTGATTCTGCATTAACTAACAAGTGTATTTATCGTATTGTATTGACTGAATTTCAAGCTGGTTTGAATTGAATTTTGTTTGTCAAAAGTTTCAATACAGATTACAATACTTATACACACGTCATAGTTCGACTTTTGATTAGTATCCGGAAATTTAATCATTTACTTCATGATACTCGATTCAGCATCTCAATTCATTGCAGCAAAATCTATGTAAGAGACTGTAAGAATTCAATTTTGAATTTTCCTCATTATCGGCTAAATAAAAAGTATAGTAGATAATATTAAGTAATCAGTGCTCAAATTATTGCAATATTTATCCACCGAAATCACGACTGACTTACATCATCGTCGAATCATCGGAGTTCTATTTTATGTTCAAAAAAAAGACTGAATCCCCTTACTCTTGATTGATAGGTATATCGGCTGTATTTTCAACCGTATGGTTGAAAATACGGATTTCAAAACTCTAATTTTTTAGATTCTAATTGGTACAGATGTAGGCCTACCACAACAACTTTCCAACAATGGTTATTTTGAAATGATTAGTGAAACAACGTACAACACCCACAAAAATTCCCAGCCTACTCCTTCCTTCCACTAGAATCAAAACATGAAACTCCAATATTGATAAATCATATTTTTAGCATCACGTATAAATGTGAAATGTATGCAGCCTACAACCGTTTGAACGAAATGAATTGACAGGAATCAAGCAGAGTGCGGTTCGATAGAGCGCAAGAACATTTCAAAAATACTTCTGCAAGTGAAATGCGCTCCCTAATTTGTTATTCGTTACAGTTTTGTTTAAGCAGGAAATTTCAATTGCAGACATACCTTACTGGGGGGAACATGATATGACGTGATTAAAAACGCATGAGTTCTGCCGTAGAAGCAACCGACGTTTTGCCAAAATAAATGTCAGTATATTTGCGTCAGTTACATGAAAAATGAAGCATTAATTTTGGTTGAAAATTCGAAAATCACTTGGGAAACAGTGTTATAAATAGCCATGATTAATGAATATCTGATATGATATTGACAGGATCAAAATATGTGATTTTGTTTTCAAATTCAGATGTTAGCGTAGGTACTCAAATTGAAACTGAAAAACTATACTGATTATGTTACATTGATGATATAGGATCTGACGGTGCATTTTGTTACCGATACCAAACTTCATAAATTGGAATGAATTACTGGGTCTCAGACAGAAATACAAAAATATCTGTCACCAATGGTGTTATAAATTAGATAAGACGATAACAACTAGAAAGTCTAAGATTACGTCTAACAATTTGAAATGGAAATCAATCTCTCAATTATTTAATAAAATAATACTATTTTATGATTTTCAGATTAGGTTCTATATAAACAACGCTTGTCGGCAATGTCAATAACGATCAGCCGAACATCTACAATTTAATCAGATACTCGCTAGCAAAATAATTGCATCTAGGTAGCATACGTTAAGACGAAGACAAGAGGGTTTCGTATATTATAGCATGCAAAATAAAGGATATGATTGTTGAAAGATAACTATGAATGTTTATTGATATATGTCAGCAAATAAAAAACACAAAAACATAATAAAAAATAAAAAGGAAGTAAAATGTAATTTTTCTACGCGCATTGATACATTCTGTACACTCGAGCCGAATCTGAATGTTTACCAATCAGAGCACAATATCTGCTCGGCGCTAAAAAATATTTAATTCAAAATCTCCACGTGGTCATTATTAAAATTATAGAAATTTGTAATTGTTGTAGGAGGCATGAAACAATGTAATTAGAATAAAATAAGAGTTAAGGATAGAATTAATAAATTTTAAGATAGTAATATGGACTATTTGACAGTATTAAATTGCGTCATCGCGTATTATTTGAAATCCACCAATAGGAAAATATATTAAAATTTCATGCAAATTTAGAGTCGGAAGTATCGTCGAGAGAGAATAGGGGGAGACCAACTCCCCACTTGCTTGCCAGAGACCGACCAAGACGCCCACCAATACGAGAGCAATAGACTGATTCCCTTATAAAAATTAAATTTTTATTTATTGCCAAAGTTTAAGTATCAAAGACTTTTAATAAGTAATAAATCTAACTCAGTGAAGTCGCTCTATGACATGAGTTATTGATTTAAATATCTCCATTGGAGAGGACGACAGCAGCCCACCAGGGTGATTCACACAAGAGGTGAATCCATGCTACATCTTTAAATTTGTAAAAAGTCAACGCACCTGAGTTACTAAAATATAATCTATCGAGAGGATCCTCAGTGCTACGAATTCATAGAAATCTCATAAAGCTAGCTCGTCGAAGGTATTACATTAAAATCGAGCTTGATTCATAGATAATTTCACAAGTAGTATTAATAAGGGAAGAGTCATATTCAAAAAAATATAAATATATATGAGAATTTAATGTTAAATTATATATCACTATTTGAAATTATTGAATATGCTCAGTTAATGTATTCAAATATCAGTATTATTAGCATAATAAGAATTATAGAAGCTCAAAGTTCACCAGATAAATTATTTATCTAACTTCCACTGACGGCCGAACTTACACTGATACCCTGAGATTTTTATATTTTTAAAATATCAAATATTATTGGAATATTGAATTATAGAATTCTAACTTGCAGAAGCGAGTTGAATAATTGAGCTATAGAAATCTGTAAAATGTATGCTGATATAAAAATCATGACAGTTACTAGTTGATGCTATTAAGCAGAATAAGAGTTTTAATTGAGCAATCTGTGATATTTTTCTCATGTATTTTCTCATATTGTGTTTGCATTATTTGTTTCATATATTATTTTTTGCTTGATGATTTTATTGTAATTATATATTTATTGATTGGATGGTGCGCTTTTCATTTTAAATCCTGTCTTCATGCATGACCAATCTTGTACTAGTATTTTTATTTATTATTATTGACACATTAATAGAATTATCAACCAACTCTGTATTCTTCATCGAATAAGTTGGATAAATCAGCGATATACAGTATCGATCATTAAATCTTCAGAAATAATACATTCTCAAGATTTATTTAAATGGTTCAACCTATTCATTGAAATCAAATTAACTGAAATAAATACAAGGTCATAGTATTAAGTCGAAGCTGTATTATAATCTCTTCAACATCTATAATTGCGGAACCAGTCAATCCAGCAGTAAAGATTGCCGATTGATAAAGGAGCTGCAGTTTGCAGCGATTGATAGCAGAATTTAGTATAAGCTCATCGAAGAACTGGTAAGAATTATATGGTATTTTTATTTCAGCAGGTGTCAAGATATCAGAAATATTCAAATATCTCATGCTCTACCGACAGACTGCCAGCTGGGTATATGTAACCCCAAAAGGACGTTACATAAAACCATGTCACAACCTCCCAACGTGGGGCTTATAATATTATATGTACAAGTCAATGCGGCTTTACAAGGATTTCTGCCAATCACAGACCTGTCTTTTCGAATAATTACATTGATTCATTCTCAACTTGTAAAGTAGACTATGTCCTACATTGTTAACAGTAGGCTGTCTTCTTCTTGTCGCAATCTCCTAACCAAGATTCACAATTCGCAAACATCAAGGCAATCTGAGCTTACACACGACTGCACACACGGCTTGAAATGAAAATATGAATTTTCATATTTTCTCCCTGTTGAAACATTCGCGTAGATATCTCAGCCAGGATGTTTCCCTAAGCTGCTGGTCTTCTATCATCGATTTGACCCTATATATCAAGCAAGCTGGAGCATCAAGTAGTTATCTTTGCTCATGAGCAATATGATGATGAATATGTAAGTGGGTATGAATCCTATGTGATAATTATACCACATAGCATACCAGTTGAAGATTTCATTAATGAGTCTTGGCATCTCGCACTGGTGGCGTCCTGCCACTCGCATTCACAGGGGTGCCTATCTCCCTAACGTCTATGACACCAATCCCCCCCGAATGAACTGAAGATCCCCCCTTATTTTTTGGGTCTTCCTGTTAAACAAGTGAGAGTGAGATGTGGGACTATCGAATAACAAGTTAGCTGAATATTGGGGCTGTATGCCTCACAAACTACAATTTTAGGAGTCCTCAATACGAAATATTGTTGCTTCAAGTACGTACCGTCGACCGACTTTGTCCCACCTTGCAGAAAAAATATTCAAATCAGTTTATCTCCGTTCTCTGTCATCCGAAATCGATTCAACATTGATACCCATAGCTCTAATCATTATTGAGGTTCTACAATCGATATATTGTCAAATCTCGATATATAATGTCACATTATTTCTTTCAATAACGGGTTGCCCTGCTTGGCTGCAGTCAATAGAGCATGAGTAACAAAATATGTAACCCTGGTTGTGGTTCTTAGAATATAAATTATACCCAATTCTTACTGGCTCGCCCAGGAGCTGCCGCAATTCTCTGCTCTTGCCAGTTACTGACGTCGGCTGCTCCAACAGTTCACAATTTCTGTGACTGATTTGATGAAATCCGCAAGTATAGATGCGAGAATTTGCACTGCTACAACGTAATACTATAAATTTGAAACTCTTCTGGTCGTATTAAATGATATTGGACAATTTATATAAATCTCTGGAACGTATTATTTCCAAAGATTTGGCTATCAAGGCTGTATATCGCCGTCTTAACCAACTTATTTGGTGAAGAATAAAGTCGGATGGTAATCTTATTAATACTTCAATTCTGGCAACTAGATAAATAAAAATGAGATTGGTCATGCATGGAAGTAGGGAAACAAATAAAGGTTACACCATAAAAATTGACACAAGTATATTACACACAAATCAACAAATAAATAAATATAGATATGTATAGAGCAACAAGCAAAAACAATAAAAATAAGAACAAATATAAATCAAAAAGAAAGTATCACAGATTAGCTCACTAGTTTTTTAGCACGAAACATTACCATGTGCTTTTTAAATCATTAATCATATGCATTTATTTTATGCAGCTCAGATATCAACTTGCTGCTGCTTTTCGATTTAAAAATCTCAATAATTATATATCTTCTTTCCAATTAAGAATAATAATCAATTGATAAACTATAAATCTCAAATAATAATCTGTATATATCTCCGTCTATTTCTCAGGGCTTAGGTTCGGCCTCTGGTGGAATTAGATAAATCAATTTATTCAGTGAACATGAGCTACATTTATATCCTTATAATTTGCTAACAAAATCTCAAATAATAATCTGTATATATCTCCGTCTATTTCTCAGGGCTTAAGGTTCGGCCTCTGGTGGAATTAGATAAATCAATTTATTCAGTGAACATGAGCTACATTTATATCCTTATAATTTGCTAACAAAATTAATGATAGAGTGAGCATATATATATATATATATATATATTCTCTCTCTCTCTCTCCAATGGCGCTACAGCCTAAATCGGGCTCTGGCCTCAACCAAAATACGCCTCCATCCATCTCTATCTAACACCGCTCTCTTCCATCCCCTCAATTGTAACATTTCATTAGCATCCTTTTGCACTCTATCCTCCCATCGCTCCCTTGGTCTCCCTACAGGTCGTCTTCCTCCAGGCTGACCAACTAACACTTTCCTTGGCACTCGTGTTTCAGGCATTCTTTGCACATGCCCTGCCCATCGGAGGCGCATCAATTTTATGTGGGCTGATAATTGGGGCTCTGCATAAAGCTCTTTCAATTCAGCATTCGTACGTATGCGCCACTGTCCATCCTCGCAAACCGGTCCATAGATTCTTCTCAGAATTTTTCTCTCAAACACATCCAAGATACCCGCTGTTCTGGCTGTGATGGTCCAAGCTTCACTACCGTAGCAAACCACCGTTCTTATTAAACTCTTATAGAGCTTTATTTTACATATACGGTGTACATTTTTATTCTTGAGTATGCTCAGTAATGAGAAAAATGTGCGATTTGCGGCAAGGATACGTTTTTGAATTTCTTTTTGCTCCTCATTACAATTGGTCACACAACTTCCTAAGTACGTGAAATTGTCAACTACTTGGTAATTCTTCCCACCACACTCCAGAAATGGCCCAAGCCGATTCCTGTTATGTCTTGATTGGTTGAATACTTTACTTTTGTTGACATTGATCTCCAGACCAACTTCTGATGCGCTTTGCTCCAACTCCAATGCTACGTTTTTCACGGCTGCAAGAGACCTTCCAAGTATGCCTATATCATCAGCATATCCAAGTATATATATATATTACAACATTAATTTTAATATTCCTTTCATCTGTGCCTCTTTAGACATATAAATTTGATATAATTGATAGCTAATAAAATATGTTTTTTGTACCTTTTTAAGACTTGCACAAGTTTTATATTAATTCGATATTTATAACCTTTCGACGAGCTAGCTTTTTATATTTTTATTTCACTCGAAGCACTGAGGGCGCCCTAAATTTATATATTTGATAATTTTTACTCACGTGCTGAAATTCTCAAGATAATGGTGGCAATCCGAATTTCCTGTCGTCCTGGATTTTCTGGTGGCCGAAGTCGTCTTCTCCAAGGGAATAAATAAATATCTAAATGACTTACGCTTTAATACAGCATCACTAAGTCTTATAAAAAATTAATTAATGAATTTAGACTTTAAATCTCTCAAACGTACAATTTAACAAAAGGGACTTATGCTCTCTAAAAATTTAGTGGCGTCCCAAGGCGGCATCTGGCAAGCAAGTGGGCTCTGATCCACCCCTATTTTCTACAATCATACTTCCGACTTACAAATTTGCATACATTTAAATATTCAGTTACTATGCCATCAAAAAGATCAAATAGTCCGTGCCAATCTGCTAAGTTATTACCTATATCTTAGGTATTATATTGTATAATTACTCGGACCACATCCGATACATAAACTGAATAGTGATAACTCATAAATTCTTATCATTTATATAAATATCTATAGATAAATTTGAATTGGCTCGTTATTGCCGCCCATCAACTACTGCAATTTGATTGGTTCATATAAAATTCATAAATGTATCCATGCGCCTACTGAATATCATACTTCCTTAATATTTTTTAATTTATTTCATGTGTTTTGTACATGCTCATTACATATAATAAATTTTTATGAATTTTTTAAGTTGTTTTTTCATTTACAACAAGTTGCCATGTGATTACCAAATCCTCTAGTTGAATACTATTTGTTTATAACAAAAATTTGCCAAGGTGTCTGGTTAGATTTCAAATTACACGGCTTGATCAATTATTAGGTTGCCGACCAGTAGGTATTATAGCCAAACCTCAAAATTTCAATATTTTATATAATATAATAAATAGCAAACAAAATTCTTTTCTATTCGGCTGTTCTAATTTCAGCCAGGATACCCGTTATTATCTAATCTTTCACTTGTTGCTATTGCACCCGGCGATAATAGAGCAGCTGTTTGCTCGAGACCTATAAAATCCTTTCAATTAGCGATTTTGCTTGCTTATCCAAATTTAATTTATTACAGTAAGTTGAATTATCGAGATAAAACCTAACTGCTTGCTTCATCTTGTGATTTTGTTGTCGGAAAACTTCGTATTAGAAAACTTATTTCTAAAAGACTTATGATATCGGAGAGCACATTTTTTGTTTGCCTTTTTATATATTTCAGTTATATACATAATATCCATAGTTGAACTGGTTAGGGTTCTGTTACTAGTTAAATACAACGAGGTCATTTTTAGGTTAAACTTGGGGTGACTTTGTCCCAGTATAGAAATTGTTATATTATGCAGGATATGATGCGAATTAAATTCAAAATATCATGTATTCCACCTAATAAAACAAAATATTCACCTTCCTTAATACGTTCTCAACATTCAATTTTTGCTGATTCTGCAGTTGGAGCCATCATGCCATAATATTTCTAGGCAGCAAAAACTGAAATATTTTTCAATAAATAATTTGTGATTTCTTTAAGTGGATTTCATTTGTCTTTTATGTCATTGTTCATTTTAAAGGTTAACAGTTGGTTTCACTTCGACTAACTCTTGAAAATTAACTTTTTCCCATATATTTTTCAAAGTGAGAAAAAGTCACCCCAACCCCTGATTGACAATGTCTCTTATTTTCAAAAAAATATATCTCTGTTCAAGTTGAGAAAAATACTTACTTTTTAAAATGAGAAATACTATTAAAACATTGCAGAGTGCAATAAAAAATATTACAAGAGATTTGTTGCAACTTAAGTATTGATTGCAAGCTGTTTAAAATGTCAACTCCCCAAAATAGGGATGAAGTCACCCCGGTTTACTGGTACCTTATCTCCCCAACTGAGACTGTTTTTCTCACTGTAGCCGAGCATCTGGTTAGAATCCCTCTTGGAACCGGTGCTGGAAGGTGAGGAGACTGCTTGCTGCTTGCTAGGATGCTGTAGTTCAGTCTTTTTCCTGGCGAAGATAACACTAGGGGCCGGTTTCCGAGCTCCGGATTTAGCTAAGTTCTAGACTTTTAACAGCTGGAGTAAGAAAATTGGCTTTCCAAGACGGGGCGTAGTCGTAGTCATAGTCAAAGTCACATTTAAATTGAATTTCGAAAAACTAGAAAATTGAACACAAAATGAAATAAAGAGAATATAGTGTAAAGCTTCAGCTATTTTGAATTATTTAGGAATGTTTCATTCCGTCTAGGAGAAACGTTTCCAATTATAGAGATCAGATAATGAAGATTTATTTCGCTGCAATTATTTACTGCGACTACGCCCGGTTTTGGAAAGCCAATTCTCTGACTCCAGCTGTTTAAAGTCTAGAACCTAGCTGAATCCCGAGCTCGGAAACCGGCCCTAGATGTTCTTGTAGACGAATGTTCTCACGTTTATGCGCATGTACTGAAACGATACACTCCCGAATATTCAATCTGACTGTTTCATGTCGTTCAATTACCTAGTTGATCCATATTGACAATATTGCCGATTGATTAACAAGTTGAAAGCCTGTCAGCTAATCCAAGTGCGGGAAAATCCTCAAATTAAAATTCTCGATACGATTTCCAAAAACCAGTAAGCTGGCGCTTACACCGATCATTAGTTGGGAAATACAAAGCAGTAATGAATAAGAGAATGAATAAATACAAATAATAAATGAATGAATAGAATAAAAGACTATTAGAGAGAATCGGTTGTCTAGGTTAAAATTAATCCTCCCCAAAAATTTATATGACTGCGTTGGCGTCATGTCCCCCCCCCCCGTAGGCACCCCTGCGCATTCAGTGTGGTTGTAGAATATCAGCTTATCTACAATTGAAACGAATGCCGGTATCAGGAATATATTTAATAGTCTTCATTTTGTAGGCGGCTGAGTCTTGAAATGAATTATAAATCATGGAAACACTCAGTGAGAATTCTCATTCATAATCGTACCCTTATTGGTATCTTGATTATATCATAATTACTACACTTGATCCGAATCAGATTTGAATAGCCTTCATTGATCAGAAACATAATAATTGGGTTGATATTTACACCATCAATATTTATAATTTTCCATTTGGCACTAAGCTCGCCCTGGGAAGCTTACATTCCTAATTTTTCTGCATGAGAATAGCTTTTTGTTCCACGAGGATGTAGAACAGGGACGAATGTTGCCCAGACCGTGTCTAGCACCTGTACCAATTCTAACTACTTGGAGTTCATGTCATTGCTCTGTTTTTTGGGTCTGATAAACAGTCAGTTGTTGAGTTATGACCACTGTTGTAGATTCCTTAGCGTTACTTTTTCACGTGGTATATGATTAGACTTCTTTCTACAAGTCAAAAATCATATCGAAGTCATACATCATCATTTGGCTCGTGATTATGATGTATGATTCTCATATCTAGGATTTAGGACAGTGCTTACCTATGATTTTTTTGTTATAGAACGAATTGCCGGGGGATTGCCGCTCAGTAACTTCAAAATGATTGACAAATTTCTAAATTAAGGTTACACATCATTTATGGCGTATTGTAAATGGAAATCCGGAGGAGCTGGGTATGAGAACTGAATGCAATTCAATATTTTCTGCCATAACCTGAATAACCCAACTATAAATAGAACATAAAATCAACTATTGTAACGTTATTTTTCCTATAACGTGTGCCCTGCTTGGCCGCAGTCGGTAGAGCAAAGATTTTTGAATATATAAAGTATTTTTTGTGACTCCTGAAGGACAAATAGCACCAGTTTCTTACCAGCTCTCCTAGGAGCTCAAACAATTCTCTGCTTCCGCTAGATGCAAACGTCGGCCGCTTTAACAGTTCACAGTTTTTGTGACTGATTTGGTGTACTCCACAAATATAGATGCAGTAGAGGTAGACAGATATAAGGGCTCTGATTATCGTACTAGACAATGCGGTATCGCCACCAATACCACCCGCCACCATTCACCAAAGTGGTCAGCAATGAAAAATGATACCGAACGGATTCAAAGGCAACACTCTATCAGAATACCTTATAAATTCTATTAATTTATATTGTTGCTGCAATTTAATACTATGACCTTTGAGTTTCTTCAAATCAGATGTGCTGGTACTGGATAATTTAAATAAATCTCGAGAACGTATTATTTTCAAAGATTGAACAATCAATGCTGTATATCGCTGATTGATCCAACTTAATCGCTAAAGAATATAGTTGGTTGATAATTTAAATAATATGTCAATACTGGTGATAAAATAGACTAAAAAAACTCTCTCAACGGTTATTTTCTAAATTCCAGTTTGAAAAATTTCTGTTCAAAAGATATCATTAATGAATAAATCATTTTTAGTCAATAAACATTTTTCATTCAATTGATAAACCTGTAGTCGTAAAAAATACGAATGTAGATTATACCCTTTTTGTTCCTCCAATATTGTATACCTTTCTAGGATTTATCCCTGCTTCTAGTTGTATTTAAAAGAATTTAAATAAAATCAGATTATATGTTGAAATGTTAACTCATTTAATCTGTAATCCACAAAAATAACTCGCCCATCAAACTCAAATTCATTATTTTTCTGTCAGGGAGTCCGAGCATAGGTTGATGACAAGAACAAAAAAAGGTGACCAGTGACATTGTGATTGGTGATATATCGGTGCAGTAACAGAAGCACCTCTTGCAACTCCCTCTGATAAAGGATAAATCCAAAATCGCTGTCATTGATCGCGCCGACTGGTGTCAGAGAATGGAAGCTTGTCAAGTACTATTGGGGTTGATAAAGACAAGGCTGCGATAGGGGCATCATTAATAAGTGATCCAATTTTTTTTAATGGTTTATCAATCAGGTAGCAAGCACTTTTCTGATGGCGGTGCTTTTTTGGTGGGAGTTTTTTTTGGCGCAAAATGGCAGGTCGCTTGATATGATGATATGAGAAGGGTTCGACATCACTCTGCATGGGGACAGATGCTGGTGCTCCATACCTGATTTGTTCTTTCCATTCCGATTCTCCTGATTTCTTTCTCTCTCTTTCTACCAATTCTCTTTGTCTCGCAAAGCTGCACATTCCCCAAAAGCGCTTTGTTTATTCATTACTATGAGATGTCATACTTTGTAATTTCATTATAATTATTTTTAGAATAATATTGTTTGATAATGTATTATTATATTCCCTTTCTAGGAAGATCTGTTTTCAATGATTGATGAAGTGCTCTATTTATGCAGATGACGATGAACTGACTTACTACACGTATATAATCTTACGTGACGTAGAATCGTATCACGGCAATGGACCAATCAGAAATTAATATTTAAATTAGGGTAGCCATTGGAGAATTTTATGATCTGAGGGAAGAATTGAAGAGGGACGACTAGAATCCGCCACTGAAGGAAGACTGAACAAGGAATCTCCTAAGGCTTTTGTCCATTTATTAAGCTTTAATATATGTGAAAATTTGCTGTAATCTGTTATTTATTGTTTTGTAACTCAGTGATATAACTCAATGTTTGAGTTACGTAAATTAAAATCCCTATAAAATTTGAAGAAGAGGAATTAGCCAAGCAGTACCACGAGGATACGAAACAGAAGACATCTTTACAAGAGAAATGAAATATATATTTACGTGAGTCGTTAGCCTACATTTAAGAGAGCTCTCATAACTTCGAATTTTATAACTTCAACTACATATTGATCATCTAATAAATCAAATATAAAATTGAAATCTCAAGCTTGAGCATTCAACGATTAATTAAAGTGAAGTGGGGGAAAAATCTTAAAAAAGCTTGCAAGCTAGATACTGTATTAATCATTCCTAAATCATCAACTAGTATTCGTATCATTAATTAATTCAGCTAGAGTTATTCGGATGGACATCTCAAAGTTCCACCGCAGCCGAATTCACGGACCCTGAGATAAGAGATTTCTAATTATTGTAATAAAATTTTTAAAGTTCGCATTCATAGGCCATTTGAGTATTGTGTTGCCCATTTAGATCACCATAATTGATATTTCTACTCAAGAGTTTTAATATTATATTGTATGAAGCTCACCATCAAAGTCAATATCGCTATTATTTTATATTGATCAATTTTTTTCTTCTTATCATTGTAATAAATACTGATATATCTTGTAACCCGGAGTTTGTTCTTCCATGCTGTGACCTGTTCATAATACCTGACCAACCTCATGCTATCCATATATATTTAAATATTGATCTGAATCTGAATAATTTGAAAGGAGATACCTCCAATAAAATTTTTAATTTAAATCATCAATATATTGTTCTGATTAAATCTACATTGGAAACAATAACTTCTGAAAGTCATTCAAGTTCTCAGGCGTTCAGCTATCAATATTGTTATTTTGAGGTCATTAGTATATTGTACAGCAGCGGCCAACATATAGGACCATGGAAATTATAAGGTTTTCCTAGTTTATTCTATCTTTGACCCTGTCTGGTATGATTCGACACTTTTGACCAAGTTGTTGAGTGGTAGTGGACTGGTTTGAAGGTGGAATTTTTCTGTATTTTACAATACTGGAAATCCTTATATATTTTTATCTTGACAAGGATTGTAGCAGCAACGCTTTTGGTAAGAATCTGCAGAGATATTCTGCACAGGTAATTGGAATATCTCATAGCAAATATTGCTTCAAGCTCTTTACTGAGCCCATCAAGGTCGTGTTCTCTATACATTGTCAGAACCTACATTCGTTATATCAACATTGCTATAACGCGGAGTATCTTAAAATTATTATCATTGTCAATGTATAGGCTACAGAATTTGACGTTGCATATACATAAGTGTAGGTCAGGTTGGGCAACATATAACACGTCAACGTCAGCGTGGGGCATACTATGGTATGCACACAAAAGAAGAGGTTACAGAAGAAAAGGAACCCTTTCAGATCCATTGTTATGAGTATGCAACATAAGAATATTCACTTTCCCATATAGGGCCACTACAATTGCTAGAGTTAAATAAAGATTCTCATACTATATCCTTGTGTCTATTTTTTCATAACGAAAAACAACATGTTTCCACTACTCACAGTGTTATTTCCAAGTTTATGGCTATAAGTAAGTTGGGGAACGCGCCAACTAGTCTCCCCGACAACTAGTCTCCCCGACAGTAAAGCTCCTTTTGAAACCACATTCGAGGGGATTTACTGACGGCGTCAACTAAGCTCCTGAAAGAGGAGCTTTACTGACGGGGAGACTAGTTGTCGTCAGCGACCGAGGAGCTTAGTTGTCGTCTACGGTCCCGACAACTAGTCCCCTCTGAACCAGTAGGGGATTTACTGTCGGGGAGACTAGTTGACGCTAGCGTGCAAGGAGCTTGGTTGTTATCACCGAACCCGACAACCAAGCTCCTCGCTCGCTCTGAGTGCCGGAGTTTTCGCGAGTAAACTGACATATATATATTTCATGCACTTACTCTATGGATTTCCTCAAATCACGCCTGGTTTTCCCAGTCATTCATAGCTTTTTTAAGATTTATATCACATTTTTCAAGAACCAATAGTTCAAACTTTATAATGAGGTTCAGAAGTTCAGCTCAGGTATTGGTTCATATTTTGATGTTCTTATCCAAGAGCCACATTTCAAAACAACAAGCGAGTGGAGCAAGTTCAAAATACCCTTTTGACTGATATGATGTACAAGAGAGATCCGGTTCAGTGGGATTTGCAGGCGAGCGAAGTGAGTCCCATTGACACTGCCGGGGTCCAGGGGTCATGGAATTACAGGCAGTGGCGGATGGATGGATCAAGGAGGATCCAGCAGCAATAATATAAAAAACTTGAGATGAAAAGGATGGAAAAAATCGTGTTTCTATTGGTATGAATAAATATTTCTCTGTAGAGACTTTGTTGAGATATTATGAAAATTATTGTATTCAGATCAGGCCTTTAAAATTTGAGATAGGAATTTATTTATTTAATCAATGAGAATTACACAAATTACAGAAAAGCACCACAGGCTTATACGTGATTATAGGAATGACGTGGTCAACTTACAAAACATTCATATCAAACTCTCTCAAGTATGAATTTTCCGATAAATGGAGAAATATGCATAGAAAACTAAATGAAAAACTGGAGAAAAGAATCCCTCTGATTTATCACCGCCATTACCTCAAGTTTACACTTTCAAATTCAGTTGTTCCTGAAAACCCTGGAAAAACAACTTACTTTGAACTTAAAAAAATATTACACGGACCTGTGGAACAGATTTAAACAATTTCTGTCCATAAAGTACTGAAAACCCGAAAAATATAGAAAAATGTTGGAAAATAAACGCCAGCTTTGAGCGTATCTTCGGTGAAATATTGGGCACCTCTCAACATAATATTTTTAGACCCTAGCTGAACATTTGTACCTAATTTAAACGTTTTTTGTTCTCGAAAAAGCTGAGAAAAAGAAGAAAAACACTTATTTTGGGCTTGTGTTTGACGTTATACCACAGCTCTTCCAATAGAACATTTTGTACACCTGAAGCAATACCTACTATTACTTAAGTAATAGTAATAGTAGGTATTGCCTGAAGCCCATGTTATACGAGCGCTAAATGCCGCGGCGTTAACGCGGCGCTTGCAGCGCTGAACCAAGTTATACACAGCGTTGTTAGCGCGCACTATAAAAGTAACATTGCTAAGTCAATTTATCAGCGCTCGTATAACATGGACCTTGAGGTGCGTACAGATTTACGCGCCGCAAACACGTGAAATTCATTTTTTAACAGCTGATGCTAAGCTTTCTATATCTGTATCTTTTTATATCCGTTTCTTTACGAATACAGATATAATCAGCTGGTGGAAAGTGAATTGGTCGTGCTCGCGGAGCGTGAATCTGTACGCACCTGTTTACCAAATTTGAACATTTTCTGTCTATTACTTCTTTTTAAAACCGGGAAATTCAATTCAATTCAAATCGTTTATTTCCACTTGGCATACAATACATGTACATATTTATATTTGAAATTCAACAAAATAAGAATCACATTTTTACAAAAACAGTACAAAGAACATATTGATTGAGTGGAATTCCCCCAGTAAGACTATGCGTCTGAGATTGGAGGACAGTTCCTGCAAGCAGTATTATTTAGAAGTTATATGGTATTATATTTACTATAAATTACAATATGTGTGATTAAAATTACAAAACTAAGATTCAGATAACAGTAGGTGAATTATAAGTGATAACATAATATAGTGTTGGGTAGCTTGATATCTAGAGTGGGAGAGCAAGAGGACCCAAAAACCGGAGGTAATTTATTGTTTTATAAGCCTCTATTATGTCAGAATTATGTTACGTTATGTTAGAATTATGTTACTCTATTATTTTACGTTAGAAAACACAGAAATGTTCTTAAACGCTGGAAACCCCGATTATTTTAGGTGTATCTTTTGCGTTATTCCAAAGTCCTCCTATTACTACATTCTTACTCCCTAGCTGAGCATCTGCACTAAATTTGGATATTTTCTGTTCATTTGTTCTCGATAAAGCTGAGAAAACGCAAAAAAAAAACGCTGAAAATAATAATATACATCATTAGTTTTGGTTATTTTGAAAAATGTGACGTTTGTTCAGATTTCTAGGTTTTAGATTTGAGAGTAAGAATATTATTACTACCAGCCAACTTCACACCAGCCCCAAGATTGACTTGAATGTTTGAAAATTGTATAGATCGTATTCACAAGGCTCTCTTGTTCATTGAAACAATAAGAAGTTTTAGGAATTTATCAATATATTAATAATAGAATCGGCATCCTTGAAGAAATATTTCCGAGAAAAAGGGACTGATCCAAGAAATGGAGGGTCGTCATTTGGAAATGTTGAAGGGTTTAACAAAAATCAGGTTTTCCCTAACAATAAACTCTTGTTTTGTGACGCCTGCACAGGTCAACTGTATTGTCTGGCGATTACTCATCACAGGCCATAACACTGTGCCAAAATCCCCACTAAAGTGATTATTCAAAAGTTGTAGAGAGGATCCATGACTTTGACTAATGTGATTGACATAAAAAACGTATCTGCGTCATTTTCGCCCTTAGAACTCTTTGAAAAATCAGAACAATATCGAGGAAATGTATTATTTTCAACGCTGTTCATTGGGGACAAAGACAGAAGATTCAGTGGAGGGTGTCAATAGAATAGAATAGAATAGAAAAAACGTTTATTGAATAAATAAGCTACCTTAAGCGAACCTCAAAGATGCTGCTTGACAAGGTACTATTATACAAACATGTAAATTCAAATATTATCATACATATATCAGTGAACTTTATTTTTACTCAACAGTTAAATTCACTTATCAGTTTATTACACTGTCAAATTTACTTACAGAATTTACTTAACATTTAAAATTATCATGATATTAATTAATTAATTGTTGGCTCAGCTCTCAAAAATCTAAAGAGTATTATAATACATAGTCAACCTGAACTTACATACAAAAAATAGAACAGAATGAATTACAACAATACAATACATTAATAATGAGTTACATTAAGTTACATCTAAAGTGTAATTATTCAACCAAATCTTTAAATTTCTTTTCAACAGGCGCATATTAACAAACTCAGCACAATTATCGGGTAAATCATTGAAAGTTCTTGATACAATGTAGATTAAGGTGTTTCTGGCTAAATTATTCGAAGTAAATGGTACAACATACCTCTCATTCCTTAAATCATATCGATTAACTTTCATAACTAAATATTTTTTGCAGAAGTAATTTTCTAAAATCAAAGTAAACAGAAATATACCTTTTATATTCAAAACCTTGCATCTATTCAAAAGGTTCTCATATGAAATATCTCCCTGAGATATTTTACTGACCAAACGTAAAATCTTTGTACCGAAGATATTCTCCCAAGATAAACATTGCTAGCAAATCCCCACCCTTGCAATCCATATCTCATAACAGACTCTCCCAAGGCTATATACATCATCCTCTTCACTTTATTAGGTATTAAATCTTTAATATAATACATTTTGGCCAATACCTGTTTGAGTCTATTACAAACATTTTTTATATGAATATCCCAACGAAAATGACTGTCAACTGTTACTCCTAAATACTTATAATTTAATTCGATATAAACTGACAATCTCTTGTACATATGAAAATATCTTGCTCCTGCAGTTGGAAACATTCACAGCAATGGTGCTTAATTTTGGGTTCCTTAATTCTTTTCATATAGGATGAGGTTATATGTAGCACCTTGGTTTTGGTGACATTTATATTTAGACAATTATTATGAGACCATTTAGCTAGAGTATTGGTATCATGTTGTAACCGGGTTTCGGCCACATCTAACGATTTATGAGAGGAAATCAACAAAATATCATCTGCAAACATAAAAATCTTACAGTGAATCAAATATCTAGGTAAGTCATTTGTGTAAAGTAAAAACAGGTCAAGAACCTGTTGATGGTAGGAGAAAGCATTCAGCTTTGAATGGAATCCTGGAAATTCTTCGAAGGCCCGCTCCCACAGTCGCTCATAGCACATATATATATTGCATGGAGTGAGAGGGTGACAGTTCTTCCCCGGCAGTGTCCAAATCGGTAGTGTCCAGTGACAGTCGTTAAAAAGTGTTCAAGTGATCTTGGTCATGTCAGCAGTACGATTTAAAGCAAGATATAAAGGGTTTCGGTGGGAAGATGAAAGTGGGTTTATTTATAAGCAAAAAAAAAATTTTATTTTCATGGTTGCGTTAAAAAAGAGTGTTCTGGGACTTGCTCTGTTGAATGCAATACTGGGGAATCTAGCGTGGGTGAATGCTCAATTACTCGTAGTCATTTGCCAGAGAATGCCTGCAAGAGTGAGCCCAACGAATCAAGAATTGAGGCTCTTCAATTCTCAAAGGGCAGCAACAGAAAACACGCCGTATTTAATCATCTTCCAGGAAGAAATCAACAAGTAAGTGATACGTTTATGGATAATCATCCTATAGTGATCCCACTATTTTAAAGAACCTATAATGGAGTTCAGTAGTTGAATAGAATTATTTCTAATGTACTTGTTGGATAAGTAAAATAAAACAGAGAATGTTCACATTTATTTGATATGCGCATCAGATATGAGCAACCAGAATGGAAAATCTTAGAAATGAGTAATTTCAGAATTTCAATTAAGAATATTTAAGACATATTACAAATTCTTTATAATTTGACATACCATTAAATATATAAATAAATAAACATAATCATTCAAACATATACTTAAAAAAATGAATTATAAAATCTAGGCATCACTAGCAAAAGGAAACTCTCTGCCCGCTGGTGAGAGTTGCAAAACAGTAAAAGAAAAACATAATATTTCGAAATAATGCAGAAAATTTGGGTTAAAATTTAACTAATTCAGTATAATTACAGTAGAAACTTTAGAACAGTTGAATCATCAAAAATCAACAAATATTGTGCAGAGAAAACACGATAAAATAAAAATAAAAGAATTGAAATTGAATATTAAATTGCTATATCTCAGATATAGAAAAATTCTCTCTAAAGGTAGACGCACACAGATCGTCATCGGACGGACGGCACGCATCGGACGTATTGGATGATTAGATTTGATGCATTGTTTTCAATTGGAATGCGCATACCTATCCGCACTCCAATTGAAAACAATGCATCAAATCTAATCGTCCGATGCGTGCCGTCCGTCCGATGACGATCTGTGTGCGCCTACCTTTAATCCACTCTTCCACTAATGTGCTCTTTTTACTAATTTTGAAATACAAATCAAAAGGTATTTCATTGATCAGTTTACTGCTTGAGTAAATTAGCTACCTTCTGATCAATGAAAGTCTTGTAGAATGAACTTGATATTTCTCTGTTACACCCCGTCTGAAATGATAAGTGTGTTCTTGATCAGCTTTGGCAAGATATTTGTATTTTTCACCATGTTTTTTATTTATGAACCATAATTTTATTTTGTAAACGCAGCTTTGACATTATAGTTGTCAACATCAAAATCAGAAAAAAGATTAGATGGGTATATTTTCAAATCAAAATCATTTATTCTTCAAAAAACAAATTTACAGTATAAAATACAACATTTTCACAAAACTTGTCTAACCTAATCCTCATATTACAATTCACAAGACACATTGAGAAGAAAAAATCCCTGCAAAGGTTTAACCTGAGCGCAGGAATGAGTCGCTATAAATAACATAATAACAATATCGAGGGAAACAGGATGTTGAAAAACTACTCTATAAAATGAAAGAAATTAATATTAAATATACAGACAGTTAAAGTTAATTGCAATAATTCGTGAAAATAGAAATGTACAGAATATAAATTACAATATTGAACAGCAGCACAACTCATGATTATAAAATGATGATAATCATAGCATATAATTTATGTAAACAGTATCCACTATGCATAGCATATTGAAATTTATATACAATATAAAAAGAAATGGAAAATCACGTAGTTTAATTCATGAATCAGTTCAAAGAACATTGAAAATAAGAGGGAAAGGTATTCACTACAAAAGAATACATTATTCAATAGTTACAAAAAAGTTTGATATTTGTTATTTCTAAAGGTTATTATAACTTTGGAAGGAAAAAATCTTTGATCAATACAGAAAGTATAGGTTCTATAGTAAATGAATTTTACTTGTATCAAAATAGTTTTTCATTGAGCTTGAATGCTACAATACATTTATCCAATTCATGCCTAGTTCTACTGTTTAATCTGAAATTGACAAAATCAAAAGGTATATGATTCAGTAGCCTTTTCGCTACAAAGACAAACTGCCTACAGCACACGTCCAACACTGTACGATCATTCTGAAAAGTAATGCTAGATGGTCTCAAATCATACATAGTCTCTCGAAGTCTGAAGCTATTTTTGTTTCTTATTATATATAAGAGAAGACTCTTTGTATATAATTGTCTGACAGTTAATACTTCGAACTCATTGAAAAGATCACTGCTGGGGTAACGTCTTGGTTTGGAAGTAATTGATTTGATTAAAAATTTTTGTATGGTGAATAATTTATTGAGATGGATGTTTCTGGCTCCTCCCCAGGCTATTATACCATATTGCAGTACTGATTGGGCATAAGCAAAATAAACTAGACGAGAAATATCTTTATTCTCTAGCACACCAATATTGTGAAATTTAAAAATTAGATACCTCAATCTTCGACATAAGCTATTTATCTGTCCTTCGTCCTTCGTCGAGGTCTGATAGCAACTGAACCAAATAACTTTGGTTTATTTAAGATGGTTTCTATTATTTTTCTGAATGATGAATAGATTATTCATGTGTACATCATATGCAGCACTCCATATGACTAATCCATATTGTAAAACTGATTGAAAAATGGCATGATAAACTGTTTTTAATAATTGATAGAAATAAATTCATGAAATTTCGAGGATTCATTCTTCAAGTTATATTGTATTGAACAACATACTGCTTGATTTATTAGAATATCAATTCTACGAAATACTAAATAACTCGAGTTATTATTTGAAACTGGAAAGGATATTTACAAAATGTGATTATAATCGCTTTCTGATGATTCAGAAATCACATTCTTCCCATTATCCACGCATACTATTGTTTTTTGAAAATGCGATTCTTCAATATTGATAAATAACGTTACATATTGAAAAAAGAAGAGAGGATAGAGAAGAGTAGTAGGGGTAAAGTGAGAGTTCTGAAGAAAAGCTGAAGAAAAGCTGCCCCAAAGCTGGCTCAAAGCTGCCCCCAAATCCGCCCCAAATCTGATTCTTGGTTCTCACCTTGCCAAGTCCAATGTAATCTGATCTAACCTTACCTAGCCATACCCCTAATCCCACAATAAACCTCAAATGAAGATTTCCCACTTTTTTGAAAAAAAAAATTGGTTCAAGCTTTTTTTTATTTCTTGAATAACTAAGAAACCGTTAATTTTACAAAAAAATTACAAGAGTAACTTTTCCCAGTAAATCTGATAATGAATCCATTGACACCCCATTTGTCAAGATTGAACAAAAAATAAGGATCTCATGGGAAAACTAGATCCAGCTTTTTTCAATTTCTCTAATAACTAAGAAACCGTTAATTTTACGAAAAAAAATACAAGAATAACTTTTTCCAGTAAATCTAATAACGAATCCATCGACACCCCATTTGTCAAGATTGAACAAAAAATAAGGATCTCATGGGAAAACTAGATCCAGCTTTTTTCAATTTCTCTAATAACTAAGAAACCGTTAATTTTACAAAAAAAAAATACAAGAATAACTTTTTCCAGTAAATCTAATAACGAATCCATCGACACCCCATTTGTCAAGATTGAACAAAAAATAAGGATCTCATGGGAAAACTAGATCCAGCTTTTTTCAATTTCTCTAATAACTAAGAAACCATCGATTTTACAAAAAATTTACAAGAATAACTTTTTCCAGTGAATCTAATAACGAATCCATTGACACCCCATTTGTCAAGATTGAACAGAAAATATGGAAAAAGTAGATCCAATTTCTTGAATAACTAAGAATAATTTTTTTCAGTAAATCCACTATTTGTCAAGGGGATCCTAACTCTGAAACTGAGCAACAAGCATTTTCATGTTGAGACCCTTTCTTAAGCAAACCTCAGCACTAAACCCCCCCACAAGGGGGGGGGGGGTTGGGGGGCTTGACCCTCTGCCTTTAACCAGCTAAGCTTGAACTACTTGAAAACTCACCTCAGGTTGTATTAAACATTTATTATAAAATAGATCATGAGTGTTGATGAATTTGGTCGATATTTGTATGATAAAGATAATAATAGAGATATTAATGTTGATATCAAAAATTTGATTCAGAATTTTTTCCATTTTTTACAATGTATACCATTAGCTGCAACTTTCATACCAAACATCAATCTCAATAATGGAAAAGAATGGAAGTATATGACTGATCCAAACTTAATCCAACAATTCTCACTTTCTTCTGGATTCTCTTTTAAAGAATGGTATGAAAAAAATGTAATAAATATAGGTGAAAAATCTTAGGTTTAGGTGAGTACACCCACAAAGAAATTGTAGATGTAGGTGAGTACACCCAGAAAAAAATGTAGGTTTGGTTACCCAGGCCAAGAACATTATTCAACTTCAATGAAAAATCTAAGCTCATATGGATAGCACTATATCATCACAGTCAGTATTTTGCTTTGAAAGAAGCTGATAAATTGAATAATAATATAAAATGCTCTAAAATTAAATTTGAAGAAAATGGTTGAGATCAAGACAAGAACAATTCTACAAATCAATGGGATGATACTGAAGGTAAAATATTGATACATTTGTAGATAATACTTTTGATTTGAATATTGTCTAGTTCTTTGTTATTTTATAGAAGATTTATAATACTCTTTTTACTGTTCCACTCAGTGGTGTATATTCAAACTCATTATCATAGAGGATTAAACAGTAGGCACTGGTTTTTTCTGAGAAATTATTTGTTGTTTCCAATGTCAACTTTATGTCTATTGCACCAGATTTCAATAGTTCATTTTCCTTACTACAGCCTATAACAACCAATGGTGCATATTCATCAAATGTTTTATACTCAATTGATGTACTGCTGTTATAAGAATAGTATTCATTTTGGAATTCAGAGAACATGTGATACGATAAATGTTTATTACCAACAATATTTTCATAGGGGAATGATTGAGTATTTAAATAGAGATTAACATTGTTCAGATTACAGAAATCGAAATGTGACCTGTTAGCAGTTATAACATTTTTCCTATTCTTTTGTAATCCAAGAATAATGAATCTAGGTTTCAATATGTTTGAAGTTGTCTTAACTGTCCATTGAAGATTGGTAGTTTCAGGTAATTGTGGAAATTCATGCAATTCCCATGATCTGAATGGAATGGTAATTGGTATATCACTATGTGTTAAACTCAGCAGATCAAGACGAACAGTGTCAGAAGCATGTATGTAGGGTACTTTCCATTGTAGTTTTGTAATATCAATTTTCACCGATTTTGCTGTCTCTGATTCAATACAATTTAAGTCTGTTGATGATCTTAATAGAACAATTTCCTGACGAACATTTAATAGAACTTTTCTATAGTCTTCCATTACACCTAACCACATATCCAAAGGAATGCAAAAGCAGAATTTATCTAAACTTTTCCATCCAGTCAACTTCCATCCTGCATTTTCCATAATTTTTCCATTGAGTTTTGATTGACGTAGATAGTTTTTCATGGTTGTTGTCAATCCTACATTATGTGTGCAATCAACTTCAACCCCTCCCAATTCATATCTGATTTCATCAAATAGGTATGCAACTCCATTATTGATAAGTGAAAAGTCCTTGGTTTCAACATCATTCTTATCTTTCACTTTGATTTCGCCTTCAATTATGAGAAAACTTCTACTTGAAAGTGTATAAATATCTTCTTGTTTTAAACTAATTCGAATTTCATCATTGTAATTAAATGTCTGTTGAATATATGGTGTGTGAGTGATATACTCATATTTGGTAATACTCTCATCAAGATGTACAGTAGTCATCCTGTAGCTTTGCCTACGCGACCTTGAACCGGCAGATAGGCAAGGTACTCCTCGCGGGGTGATACGCATGCCGTTGCACTGTATTTGTTTCAGTCTCTAGCGAACTGTCTGCTCGATACTTGTATACGTGCACATATTTCGTTAGCGTGTGGATATTTTCAAAGTCCCTATTAAAACGCGTTTTTGCGTGTGCGATTGTTTTACTTTTTTTTTCAGGAGCCGGTAGTGATTACTATTTTTCAGGTAGTGGATAATATTTTTCAAGTGTTGCTGTGCAGCCTACTATGGCCGAAATTCAGACTAAAAGGCTCAGCCTAATAGATATACGCATAACTTAAACGCTCTGCAGAATCTCAGCGGAAAGACCTAGTTACATGATTTTTTCTTTAAAAATAAATTCAATTAATTCTCTACATTTCATACACGATATGTATACACAAAAAATCAAAAACAAAAATTTTTCTTGATACGTAACTTTTTCATGACATGGAAAATTGAAGTTGTAAATTTTTCGACTTATATACCTCATTCACACTGAATCGTTGCTCGAATTTGAACTTCATTGACATTATTGGTATCCTCCAACAATTCTCATGATATTGCGGAAATTTCATTGATTTCTGATGACTAGTTCGAGAGTAACTGTTTTGGTAATGAAATGGGAACATTATTTTCAAGTCAAGTCAAATTCTTATTAAATTCCATTTATCTTTGGAATGAGTGAATTTACGTCAAACGTTCAAAGGACAAAAAAGATGCGTCATGTTTAGTTTCATGGTATTTGATTGATTTTGGAGCAAAATTAGAACATTTTTTAAAATGGTCAATGTTTTTGAACGGCCTGTATCGATGACTTCTCTTGGCCCTCTGCCAGGCAAAGCTACAGGACGGGGACTGTACACTCTGATCAACAAGTAATATATCTGACTTGACATCTTTCTTTTACATTTTTATTATATATATTTTTTCTTCTCAATACAACCTGAGGTGAGTTTTCAAGTAGTTCAAGCTTAGCTGGTTAAAGGCAAAGGGTCAAGCCCCCCAACCCCCCCCCCTTGTGAGGGGGGGGGGTTTAGTGCTGAGGTTTGCTTAAGAAAGGGTCTCAACATAAAAATGTTTGTTGCTCAGTTTCAGAGTTAGGATCCCCTTGACAAATAATGGATTTACTGAAAAAAATTATTCTTAGTTATTCAAGAAATTGGATCTACTTTTTCCATATTTTCTGTTCAATCTTGACAAATGTGGTGTCAATGGATTCGTTATTAGATTTACTGGAAAAAGTTATTCTTGTAAATTTTTTGTAAAATCAATGGTTTCTTAGTTATTGAAGAAATTGAAAAAAGCTGGATCTAGTTTTCCCATGAGATCCTTATTTTTTGTTCAATCTTGACAAATGGGGTGTCAATGGATTCGTTATTAGATTTACTGGAAAAAGTTACTCATGTAATTTTTTTGTAAAATTGACGGTTTCTTAATTATTCAAGAAATAAAAAAAAGCTGGATCTAGTTTTTTTTCCAAAAAAGTGGGAAATCTTCATTTGAGGTTTATTGTGAGATTAGGGGTATGGCTAGGTAAGGTTAGATCAGATTACATTGAATTGGGCAAGGTTAGAACCAAGAATCAGATTTGGGGCAGATTTGGGGGCAGCTTTGAGCCAGCTTTGGGGCAGCTTTTCTTCAGCTTTTCTTCAGAACTCTCACTTTACCCCTACTAAGAGTTTTTCTTGTGTGTTTTTTCTGGAATAGTAAGGACTGTTCAAAGCCTTTTTGGTCTGAGACTGTTCAAAATTTATAATATTTCATCTACTGTACAATGATATAAAAATAATATGGTTGCATCTCAGTGAATACAATTCAGCATGGAGCCGGACCAACCAGTTCTGATCAGAATTCACATTCACAAGCTTTGTTTTGTTTCCTCCGTCGCCTCATTGAACATATTATAGATAGCCCATTTTCGAAAAATTGAAACTTCATCTCTGCTTGTATAATTTTCAGAGCACCAGTCGAAATCAGGAATGCATTGAATTTCAAGCGAATGGAGTGTTCGATGCAAAGATTCCATACTAGATCAAATCCAGGGAGTGTTGAGGATTTCAAGCAATTTGAAATTGAAATAAAGAAATGGTATTGTCACCTGGTCATATGGGACATATATATGATTCATATATTTATCTCATATTGATCAGGATTTTAGAGTTTTATTTTACGAAAAGTTTAATGAACGGTGTTTCTGCCTTTGAACAGTTTTGTCATCGACAGAAAGATTGTTTATTTCACTTGTTATCAGAATTATTGTAGTTTCTCTTTTGTTTTTCATAACAAACGTGCTCGGCTTGTGCGACTGATAAAAATATGTATTTGAAATGGCTTCATGTTTGGCATTGACTGAGTTATATATTAATACCCAAAATTTTACTAGTGGTGTGTGAGCTCGTTCGTTAGGACTGTGAGTAAAGTCCGGCTGTTCTGGTGAAGGGGATAGATTTTGTTCTTGTTTTATAATACAGTTTTCCTGTCACAGTTCGGGCAGTTTTAAAGAGAATTGTATTATTGAATAAGAAGGGATCTGAACCCACTTCATTAGATCAGTTTTTTTTATTTATTTTTCATTAATAAATAACGTCGCGATTAACCAGTGGATGCCAAATTGGGGGCCATTATCATAAAGGTAGGTGACTACTGAGTCATTGTTTTAATTTTTCCATAACCACAACAAATTTAATCTTCACTAGCAGCCAAGCGAGTAGCCCTTGAAATATTTATCTATTTATTGTATTTTCATAATTTATAATTATAATTCTAATTTTTTTGTACAATAATTTATTGTTTTGTTTTAATTATCAAAACCAGTACGATAATTTCTTGTTTTCATTTCCCCACCTTTACATACTCGGTGTAGGCACATATTGCTTACATATTTGGTGGAGGTTTATCCTGCCGTCCATATCTTGCTTACATAATTGGTGGAGGCTTGAAGGGTTTTTAATCCAGCTTTTGAAATTTGGACTTTTTCGGTTACCTCAGTGAAGATTCAATTTTGTGTTTTCATTTGTTGC
>NC_052513.1:24726538-24832669 GCF_014356525.2 Nilaparvata lugens | reverse complement strand
TTTATGATGTTAATGCTGTTTTATATTGAATATCCATGATAAAATATCAGTGTCTGTCTACAGATCGTCTGCCCTATAACTCAGTGTTTCCTAAGTAGTTATGAAGGTGATATTGTGGTAGCTATCCATACTGGATAGACTTTATATCCAGTATGACTCAGTGCGTGAACAATGTAAGAGATAATGGGGAGAATATTGATGATTGGACGTGAATGACTTTTCTGTTCTTGTTATGTTCAAGTTACCAGAGTGAATATCACCAGGGTGAATTACTACTTATTTCGTGAGTAATATTTTAAGCGGGTTCTTTATTTTGAACGTTTGTTGTTGGACCAATCACTGTTTCATCCTTTTATTCTTGTCGTTACTGTGCTATTACTTGTCATTACTATATTACGTGTCTTACTTGACACTACTGTCATTATTTTGAACGTTCTGTTGTTGGAACCATCACTATGTCATCCCTATAAATACCTAACAAGAAGGATGACTGACCGCTCGGAAGTTTGGCGTGAAGGCAGATTGCAAGTTGCTCTCATCAGGAGAGATGAGCAGCCACAGCTTCAAGGGTCTAATTACGAGCAGAACATACAACTCTCCGAGGCACAGTCTGGCTGATAAGACGACGGACCAAGTCACAAGATGGACGGTCCTTCAGGGAGAGAGACCTGCATATTGCTGGCCTCGTCATGTGACCAATCTCGACCGAACTGAGTCACTTGGTGACCGGGAGTCACAACTCCCATCAAACTAAGGCAGCCTTCAGGCACACAGACAACAGGCAACAGATACCCAACTTGATTACTGTTATCTAACTACTGTTTATAGTTTAGTACCGTACGGTTTATAGTGGACTTCGACACTGTGTTTAGTGCTTGAGTGTACTAAACTGTCTGTCCAAATGAACGATGAAGGCTCATCAATAAAGATTCTAAACTGTAGGGAACTATCATGCTGTATTGATCAATTGAATGAATGGTGCAAGCTCTATAATGAAGTCACTGAACTATACTAAACTGTCTTGAATCAATGGAGAGTGGAGGTTCATCAATTAAGATAAGAGAAAATATGGAATTACTAAAAAAAATTCATAGCTCTTGAGACTTTCGTTCATGGGTGTGATGGAATCGATAATTTATTGTTTTGTTCCTATTTCATGGAAATAGCAACTAGGAAAAAGATCTCCCATCAGAATCGTAATGAATTGAAAGTGGATACTGAACAGTGAGCTATTATAATAATACAATACAAGGAGGAAGGTCACTGACAAATATAAATTGAGAAAAATTTCTCTCCCTATTGAATCTCTTTGAAAATCAATGAAGTTGAATAAAAATGAATGAAGAATGATATGACATATAATAATAATCTCATTATTCTTGATAAATGAATTTTGAATTATGAATATTATGTGAATTGTATGTATGACAATTTGTCAATGCTATTCTAAATTGCCTATGACATTTATAATAAATTATTATGATTATGAATTATTATTAAAGCTAATTTCGCACTTGTTGAAAAATATTCATTGATACTCCAATGTTTTTTTGTTGATGTCTTTCTCAGCTTTCTTGATATGACGATAGTCTGACTTCTTTCTGGTTTAATTTCTGATTTTTCATACACTGTATGATTGGGTACGGAGATAAGCACCCAACTAGGGCAAGAAACAAGGTTGACAAAACGCGAGCAAAGGAAACAGAAAAAACAGTGACGGTGAAATAGAGGGAGAGAGAGACTGATAAAAAGAGAGAGTTTTAGAGGCATGGTCATAAAGAGTGAGAGGGGGTAACAACAGCAAGCAATCGGACGTTGAGACGTGGCAACGTTAGCGAAAAGTAATGAATGGTTTAATTCAGTCATACCTTGGCGCGGAATGAATTACGGGGCCGAATGCTGCCTCCGGGGGTGACAGGAGGGTGACCGGAGGCGGCAGTTGATCTCCGCCTCCAAGGCCACCGTGCATTGTTAAGATAAGGTGGCCAGGCAGGGGGCGGTTTATGGCCCAGGGAAGGCATTGTGTTTTTCCTAGGCAACTGATGAAATTTAAAGCATCGCTCTTTCTCGCCTCTACATCATTCCTATTCCTTCTACTTGTCATTCGTCTGTTCCACGTCTACTTCACCTGTTCGACTCCACTCTCCTCATCTCCACATTTTCCTCCAGTTTTTCACTCATCTTGTCTCTTGGTTTCTTTTTTACTTCCTTTTCCTCATTTCCCACTTCACCTCCTCTTCATCAAATTTTCATTACAAATTTCTTTCTCCATTCCATCATTTTTCAAATATGATAGATTTATATTTAATAGATATTTATTTGTTGAATCCGCCGTTTTTTCTTTACTTTCTCACCATTTCTATCTTTTCAGACTTTTATTTCCAATCATTTCCCTTTCATCTTATTACTTTTCTAAACTCTTTTCACTTTTCTTGCCAACCATCTTCGTTTCGTTCTTCCAGTTTCCCTTTCTTTCCCCATTCCTATTTCTACTTCTTTGTCTTCATCTCCTCTCCTTCGTCTTATTTTTCATTCTTTTTCTAATTGTTATTTTCCTTTTACTTCCCTCCCAATATCCTTCTCCATCCATAAATATTATGTCCTCATTCTCTCATTCCACCTTCCTTACTCGCTACCCTCCTTCTCTTCTCACAAGCCCTCCACCCACCGTCATCCGATCCTCCTCCTCCTTAGAAGCGACCGACAGCTTCGGCCATAAAAGCAATAAAGGGCGACCGTCGCTACCGTCATCCTAGTCGCGGACTTTTAGTCATCGAGCAAGAGTGAGAAGGAATGACACATTAAGAAGGGAGAGGGATGAGATATCAAAGAACACGGTGGATGGAGGAAGTTGCAGAGGGGGTTTTTGTGGGAGGGGGTGGTCTCTGACAACGTAGTGAGTGCCCTGCTGGCGATTTATAGACGAGACCGACAAGCGCGCATATATTTCAAGCCGTTGCCCGTATGAATCTGACGTGGCCCCCCCTTTTCATTCCCTGCCTGACCCCCCTCACACCAAAATAGTGCGCATAATTTTCACCCAAATGAACTCTTCTCGTAGCCGCTTCGACCAACCCGGCTGTCTGTCTTCCAAGTCCAAAAAAGTTGGAGTCTGTGACGACGTATTTTGGTTGTTATCTTCAAAGTTCAAATGTATTGGAGAGTATATTCTTGTGCAAGGCAAGGATTATCTCTGTGCGCTTGATTTGATATTTTTATTTATCAACAAATAATATGATATGTGTAGTCTTCATATCAATAATAGTTTTGGCGTATTATTTGATCCAACAGTCTCGGCATAAAACAGAGTTTTCTTACCGGAAGCAAGAAAACATGATACTAGTTATTAATGGAATTATCTTTATTTTCCCGCGAAAGCATTTAACTAGTCACCCAAATACTTGATATCACATAATGATAAATAATTTTTCCTCGAATGTTTCTTACATAACACATTTCACTGTCTTTCATCGCTCAAACACGTGTAGTGGGCCTATATTTATCATTAAAATGGATGAAATCTAAACTAACAATCAAAAATTAAATAACAAGAAGAATGAAATCTCACCGTTCGAAGAAAACTATTTTTCTTGAACTATGTATGCCTCTGATTCACATTAGCTTCTCAATCAATAATTATTTGAAAATAGAATAATAGTTTCAGAGGCGATGTCTATTACATAACTGGTTTGTTAACATAATTTTCTCTACAAATTAATGATTGAACTTGATAGTTTCAGAACTCGAGTTGATTATGAAAGGGCTGACTCAGTTGAGACAGATCCGTGGGTGAGTTGGTGTGCGTGTGTGCGTATGAGATAGTTGCATAGTGGAGCAGCAAACTGCTGCGGAAAGGGGTGGCCAAGCCATTTCCACCCTTATAATAATATTAGCGAGTGAGAAGAGAAACGACGTAACTGCCGTGAGGGGTAGGTTTTAGGAGAGGAAGGGATGGACAAGTCCACATATACATCCCACTCACTCCTTCCCACCCCCAAAAGCCCATTTCATCCCACCAGGCGTCCTATGACGACCCGATAAGCATTCCCCCCTCTTCACCCCTCGCCCAGCACAAAGGCCTAATTAGCCATAAACTGTCTGATTTATAACGGCAGAGAAAATGCAAATATGAAATATGAAAATGAAGATGGGTGTAATAAAAGTGATATACGGTTCTCGGCAGAGCCATTCTGTAGTAAAGGAGCCATGAGTCACTCGTCAGTTTTATGCTAGAACGTCCATCATCCTTCTGACAGGCTTCATGGCCTGAGTGAGTGAGAGCGCCGGCAAATGCTCGCTCGCCAACTCCTGGATTAAAAGGAGACGCAATGTCCTGGAAGAAGAAAAAGGGGAAACGTGAATAAGAAGGCGACAAAGACGAAGAAGAAGAAGGAGAAGAAAACTATGAAGAGTGAGAGAGGAATCCTTCAGCGGGGTTGTTTGGGGACTTGGCCAGTAAAAGACGGTGAACCCTGAGCTTTGCTTCCACGGAGTGAGTAACCCAGTAGTTCAAGTTGGATAGAGACAAACAGCTTCTCTCGTATCTCCCTTCTCTTCCTCTCTCTGCTCTCATTAGCTTCTTCTTTTTTTCGTATATTCCTCATCGTTCGCTCTTCTCCTCTGAACGACTTTTCCGCCGCCATCAACTTTCTCAACAATATTAACAGGTCTGCTGACCCAAATACAAAGGAGGAAAAAGTGATTCTGCATTAACTAACAAGTGTATTTATCGTATTGTATTGACTGAATTTCAAGCTGGTTTGAATTGAATTTTGTTTGTCAAAAGTTTCAATACAGATTACAATACTTATACACACGTCATAGTTCGACTTTTGATTAGTATCCGGAAATTTAATCATTTACTCCATGATACTCGATTCAGCATCTCAATTCATTGCAGCAAAATCTATGTAAGAGACTGTAAGAATTCAATTTTGAATTTTCCTCATTATCGGCTGAATAAAAAGTATAGTAGATAATATTAAGTAATCAGTGCTCAAATTATTGCAATATTAATCCACCGAAATCACGACTGACTTACATCATCGTCGAATCATCGGAGTTCTATTTTATGTTCAAAAAGAAGACTGAATCTCCTTACTCTTGATTGATAGGGATATCGGCTGTATTTTCAACCGTATGGTTGAAAATACGGATTTCAAAGCTCTAATTTTTTAGATTTTAATTGGTACAGATGTAGGCCTACCACAACAACTTTCCAACAATGGTTATTTTGAAATGATTAGTGAAACAACGTACAACACCCACAAAAATTCCCAGCCTACTCCTTCCTTCCACTAGAATCAAAACATGAAACTCCAATATTGATAAATCATATTTAAATGTGAAATGTATGCAGCCTACAACCGTTTGAACGAAATGAATTGACAGGAATCAAGCAGAGTGCGGTTCGATAGAGCGCAAGAACATTTCAAAAATACTTCTGCAAGTGAAATGCGCTCCCTAATTTGTTATTCGTTACAGTTTTGTTTAAGCAGGAAATTTCAATTGCAGACATACCTTACTGGGGGGAACATGATATGACGTGATTAAAAACGCATGAGTTCTGCCGTAGAAGCAACCGACGTTTTGCCAAAATAAATGTCAGTATATTTGTGTCAGTTACATGAAAAATGAAGCATTAATTTTGGTTGAAAATTCGAAAATTACTTGGGAAACAGTGTTATAAATAGCCATGATTAATGAATATCTGATATGATATTGACAGGATCAAAATATGTGATTTTGTTTTCAAATTCAGATGTTAGCGTAGGTACTCAAATTGAAACTGAAAAACTATACTGATTATGTTACATTGATGATATAGGATCTGACGGTGCATTTTGTTACCGATACCAAACTTCATTAATTGAAATGAATTACTGGGTCTCAGACAGAAATACAAAAATATCTGTCACCAATGGTGTTATCAATCGAAGATATAGATAAGATGATAACAACTAGAAAGTCTAAGATTACGTCTAACAATTTGAAATGGAAATCAATCTCTCAATGAGTTACTAAAATATAATCTATCGAGAGGATCCTCAGTGCTACGAATTCATAGAAATCTCATAAAGCTAGCTCGTCGAAGGTATTACATTAAAATCGAGCTTGATTCATAGATAATTGCACAAGTAGTATTAATAAGGGAAGAGTCATATTTAAAAAAAATATATATGAGAATTAATAATGTTAAATTATATATCACTATTTGAAATTATTGAATATGCTCAGTTGATGTATTCAAATATCAGTATTATTAGCATAATAAGAATTATAGAAGCTCAAAGTTCACCAGATAAATTATTTATCTAACTTCCACTGACGGCCGAACTTACACTGATACCCTGAGATTTTTATATTTTTAAAATATCAAATATTATTGGAATATTGAATTATAGAATTCTAACTTGCAGAAGCGAGTTGAATAATTGAGCTATAGAAATCTGTAAAATGTATGCTGATATAAAAATCATGACAGTTACTAGTTGATGCTATTAAGCAGAATAAGAGTTTTAATTGAGCAATCTGTGATATTTTTCTCATGTATTTTCTCATATTGTGTTTGCATTATTTGTTTCATATATTATTTTTTGCTTGATGATTTTATTGTAATTATATATTTATTGATTGGATGGTGCGCTTTTCATTTTAAATCCTGTCTTCATGCATGACCAATCTTGTACTAGTATTTTTATTTATTATTATTGACACATTAATAGAATTATCAACCAACTCTGTATTCTTCATCGAATAAGTTGGATAAATCAGCGATATACAGTATCGATCATTAAATCTTCAGAAATAATACATTCTCAAGATTTATTTAAATGGTTCAACCTATTCATTGAAATCAAATTAACTGAAATAAATACAAGGTCATAGTATTAAGTCGAAGCTGTATTATAATCTCTTCAACATCTATAATTGCGGAACCAGTCAATCCAGCAGTAAAGATTGCCGATTGATAAAGGAGCTGCAGTTTGCAGCGATTGATAGCAGAATTTAGTATAAGCTCATCGAAGAACTGGTAAGAATTATATGGTATTTTTATTTCAGCAGGTGTCAAGATATCAGAAATATTCAAATATCTCATGCTCTACCGACAGACTGCCAGCTGGGTATATGTAACCCCAAAAGGACGTTACATAAAACCATGTCACAACCTCCCAACGTGGGGCTTATAATATTATATGTACAAGTCAATGCGGCTTTACAAGGATTTCTGCCAATCACAGACCTGTCTTTTCGAATAATTACATTGATTCATTCTCAACTTGTAAAGTAGACTATGTCCTACATTGTTAACAGTAGGCTGTCTTCTTCTTGTCGCAATCTCCTAACCAAGATTCACAATTCGCAAACATCAAGGCAATCTGAGCTTACACACGACTGCACACACGGCTTGAAATGAAAATATGAATTTTCATATTTTCTCCCTGTTGAAACATTCGCGTAGATATCTCAGCCAGGATGTTTCCCTAAGCTGCTGGTCTTCTATCATCGATTTGACCCTATATATCAAGCAAGCTGGAGCATCAAGTAGTTATCTTTGCTCATGAGCAATATGATGATGAATATGTAAGTGGGTATGAATCCTATGTGATAATTATACCACATAGCATACCAGTTGAAGATTTCATTAATGAGTCTTGGCATCTCGCACTGGTGGCGTCCTGCCACTCGCATTCACAGGGGTGCCTATCTCCCTAACGTCTATGACACCAATCCCCCCGAATGAACTGAAGATCCCCCCTTATTTTTGGGTCTTCCTGTTAAACAAGTGAGAGTGAGATGTGGGACTATTGAATAACAAGTTAGCTGAATATTGGGGCTGTATGCCTCACAAACTACAATTTTAGGAGTCCTCAATATGAAATATTGTTGCTTCAAGTACGTACCGTCGACCGACTTTGTGCCACCTTGCAGAAAAAATATTCAAATCAGTTTATCTCCGTTCTCTGTCATCCGAAATCGATTCAACATTGATACCCATAGCCCTGATCATTATTGAGGTTCTACAATCGATATATTGTCGAATCTCGATATATAATGTCACATTATTTCTTTCAATAACGGGTTGCCCTGCTTGGCTGCAGTCAATAGAGCATGAGTAACAAAATATGTAACCTGGTTGTGGTTCTTAGAATATAAATTATACCCAATTCTTACTGGCTCGCCCAGGAGCTGCCGCAATTCTCTGCTCTTGCCAGTTACTGACGTCGGCTGCTCCAACAGTTCACAATTTCTGTGACTGATTTGATGAAATCCGCAAGTATAGATGCGAGAATTTGCACTGCTACAACGTAATACTATAAATTTGAAACTCTTCTGGTCGTATTAAATGATATTGGACAATTTATATAAATCTCTGGAACGTATTATTTCCAAAGATTTGGCTATCAAGGCTGTATATCGCCGTCTTAACCAACTTATTTGGTGAAGAATAAAGTCGGATGGTAATCTTATTAATACTTCAATTCTGGCAACTAGATAAATAAAAATGAGATTGGTCATGCATGGAAGTAGGGAAACAAATAAAGGTTACACCATAAAAATTGACACAAGTATATTACACACAAATCAACAAATAAATAAATATAGATATGTATAGAGCAACAAGCAAAAACAATAAAAATAAGAACAAATATAAATCAAAAAGAAAGTATCACAGATTAGCTCACTAGTTTTTTAGCACGAAACATTACCATGTGCTTTTTAAATCATTAATCATATGCATTTATTTTATGCAGCTCAGATATCAACTTGCTGCTGCTTTTCGATTTAAAAATCTCAATAATTATATATCTTCTTTCCAAATTAAGAATAATAATCAATTGATAAAATATAAATCTCAAATAATAATCTGTATATATCTCCGTCTATTTCTCAGGGCTTAAGGTTCGGCCTCTGGTGGAATTAGATAAATCAATTTATTCAGTGAACATGAGCTACATTTATATCCTTATAATTTGCTAACAAAATCTCAAATAATAATCTGTATATATCTCCGTCTATTTCTCAGGGCTTAAGGTTCGGCCTCTGCTGGTCTTCTATCATCGATTTGACCCTATATATCAAGCAAGCTGGAGCATCAAGTTAGAGCATCACCTTGTCTTTGCTCATGAGCAATATGATGATGAATATGTAAGTGGGTATGAATCCTATGTGATAATAATCATACCACATAGCATACCAGTTGAAGATCTCGCACCGGTGGCGTCCTGCCACTCGCATTCACAGGGGTGCCTATCCCCCCTAACGTCTATGACACCAATCCCCCCCGAATGAACTGAAGATCCCCCCTTATTTTTTGGGTCTTCCTGTTAAACAAGTGAGAGTGGGATGTGGGACTATTGGATAACAAGTTAGCTGAATGTTGGGGCTGTATGCCTCACAAACTACAATTTTAGAAGTCCTCAATACGAAATATTGTTGCTTCAAGTACGTACCGTCGACCGAGGTGACTTTGTCCCACCTCGCAGAAAAAATATTCAAATCAGTTTATCTCCGATCTCTGTTATCCGAAATCGATTCAACATTGATACCCGTAGCCCTGATCATTATTGAGGTTCTACAATCGATATATTGTCGAACCTTGATATATTAGTTGAATTATCGAGATAAAACCTAACTGCTTGCTTCATCTTGTGATTTTGTTGTCGGGAAACTTCGTATTAGAAAACTTATTTCTAAAAGACTTATGATATCGGAGAGCACATTTTTTGTTTGCCTTTCTATTATATTTCAATTGATATACATAATATCCATAATTGAACTGGTTAGTGAACCGATCTCCTGGTGACAAATGATTTTGTCGGAGAAGGCTTAGTTGCTGAAATTGTGCTAGGCCCTGAGGTCTGCGGATTTTTTATCTGATCAATAATGTGATCCTAATTATAGTGGTTTGAGGGTCTTGGAATTAAAAACATAGATATGCGGTTGACTGACTGCTCTTATTATAATAAGAATAATATAGAGAATATTACGAAATACATCTTTACATGAATAATAGAATAATCAATCTGTCTTTAAGAGACCAAGTATAATATGTCTTTAAGAGACCAAATATAATACGTCTTTAAGAGGCCAAATACTCATGTCTTTAACAGACCAAATTTACGGGGGTACATCTGATATTGTAGTGGGGGGTATCAAGTACTTATCTAAGATCTGTCGTCCTCGAGTCCGGTGTCCAAAGGGTGATGGATGATGATGAAGGGTGATGGCCTCCAGGCATCGGGCTAGTGGCGTCAGATCGAAGATCGTCTTTCAGCCCCGCACGGCAAGGTCAGATGTCCGATATCGGCCATCTCGGTCGGCGAATTCGTAAGCCCTCGTTTAGGTGCGTACAGACTTTCGCTCTGCTCCACAACCGAACGTCACTCCAGCAGAGCGATTGATGATCGACCGGGGAGCAGCAGTGGATCGACCGGGGAACGCGAGAAGATCTAACATCTTCCATAACGTTCATGATGGGTGCGTGGGCGGTGCGACTGTGGTTCGATGGTGGTACGAGGGCGGTACGAGGGAGGAGCGTGCTTGGTGCTGGTTGGAAGCGCGAGTATGTGTACGCAGCTATAGACAGCAAGGCATATTTACAGCACGATCCTCGAATGAGTATTCAAGAATACACACACACACAAAAAAAAAAAACCTGCAACACAAGTCACAACTACTCAGTTATGCTAGAATAAATAACATACTAAATATTGCATTCAATGGATGATTTCTCAAGAAATCATCTAATGAATACAATACATACAGTTTACATAAATATTAAAATTAGAGGAATATTATAGGTTTTAATTGTAGAATTTGAAATCTATAATGCATGGGATTATGAAAAGAAATTACTAGTTAAAAGAATGATGAACAAACAATTACAGAGTTACAGTTGATGTACAACCAGTGAGTATTTCAAACTTTACTCACGATTAAAGAATTCCAGAGATATAAATGACTGTATCAATGAAAAATAGGAATATACTCCATTTAGTATAGCTTCCTTTTTACATTAGTACATCGTCATACATCTCAGATGTAAGACTACAAAATTTAGTGAAATATTTGAATACAAAGAATTGTTAAATCAGGGGTTGATACCTGCAATATCAAAATTATTAAAATAAAGACAATACAACAATAGTAGAAAATATTCATTACTCACCCTTAAATGGGTTTTCGACTGTCACTAATCCATAGCCTACAATAATAATAAAGTGCAGCAGTCAACCGCTCTGAATGGAAATTAACTATGCCATTAATAATTTAATAAAAGTATTGAATGATTGAATGATTCTCAATAATATAATTTTAGTCTCCAGGAGAGAATAAAAAACTGTCTGGAAAAGACATTATTCAATCAGGCCAATAAATAATTAAGCTCAGAAAACATGTATGTACTCTACAGAATATAAAAGCGGTCTCTTATTCAGGTCTCCAAGTCGACCGAATCAGGCTCAAAAATAGGTATCAGGGCTGGCAATATTATCCAAAAGAAAATTACAAAGGACAAGGTGGGGACGACAATAATTTCCCTCAATAGAACGAGAAAGGAATACAACTAACAAAGACAGAATACAGGAAATTTCCCTCGATCAAAGTAGAAGACTCAGCAATAGAATGGACGTTCAACTGATTTTTTATGATGATTTTGCATCTACAACAATTCTAAGTACTCTAGGAAAACGTTGGAAAACGATAGAGGAAATATTAGAATCTAATTACGTAATGCACGGAATGACATCATGAAACTACTCCGATACTGTGAGAAAATCTCAACATTAATCCAGCACTCTAATAAAATTTTATCTTGGAAAAGTTATAATTTCGAAAAAAATAAATTCTCGGCACATTAGGGTTCTGTTACTACTTAAATACAACGAGGTCATTTTTAGGTTAAACTTGGGGTGACTTTGTCCCAGTATAAAAATTGTGATATTATGCAGGATATGATGCAAATACAATTCAAAATATCATGTATTGTACCTAATAAAACAAAATATTCACCTTGCTCAATAAGTTCTCAACATGCATTTTTGCTGATTCTGCAGTTGGAGCCATGATATTTTTAGGCAGCAAAAACTGAAATATTTTTCAATTTTTAAGTGGATTTCATTTGTCATTCATGAATAAAAGAATGAATGAATACAAACAATAATAAAAGAATGAATGGAATAAAAAATTATTGGAGAGAATCGGTTCTCTAGGTTAAAAAAAATCCTCCCCAAAAATTTATATGATTCCGTTGGCGTCATGTCCCCCCCTGTAGGCACCCCTGCGCATTCAGTGTGGTTGTAGAATGTCAGCTTATCTACAATTGGAACGAATGCCGGTATCAGGAATATATTTCATAGTCTTCATTTTGTAGGCGGCTGAATCTTGAAATGAATTTTAAATCATGGAGACACTCAGTGAGAATTCTCATTCATAATCGTAACCTGATAACACTATAATTTTGATTACATCTTGATTATATCACCATTACTACACTTGATCCGAATCAGATTTGAATAGCCTTCATTGATCAGAAACATAATAATTGGGTTGATATTTACATCATCAATATTTATAATTTTTCATTTGGCACTAAGCTTACCCTGGGAAGGTACACATACATTCCTAGCTTTTCTGCATGAGAATAGTTTTTTGTTCCACGAGGACGTAGAACAAGGACGAATGTTGCCCAGACCGTGTCTAGCACCTGTGCCTATTCTAACTACTTGGAGTTCATGTTATTGCTCAGTTTTTTGGGTCTGATAAACAGTCAGTTGTTGAGTTATGACCACTGTTGTAGATTCCCCACAAATGTATAACCTTAGCGTTACTTTTTAACGTGGTATATGATTAGACTTATTTCTACAAGTCAAAAATCATATCGAAGTCATACATCATCATTTGGCTCGTGATTATGATGTATGATTCTCATATCTAGGATTTAGGACAGTGCTTACCTAGGGTTTTTTTGTAATTCAACGAATTGCCGGGGGATTGCCGCTCAGTAACTTCAAAATGATTGACATTTTTCTAAATTAAGGTTACACATCATTTATGGCGTATTGTAAATGGAAATCTGAAGGAGCTGGGTATGAGAACTGAATGCAATTCAATATTTTCTGCCATAACCTGAATAACCTAACTATAAATAAAACATATAATCAACTATTGTAACGTTATTTTTTCTATAACGTGTGCCCTGCTTGGACGCAGTCGGTAGAGCAAAGATTTTTGAATATATAAAGTATTTTTTGTGACTCCTGAAAGACAAATAGCACCAGTTTCTTACCAGCTCTCCTAGGAGCTCAAACAATTCTCTGCTTTCGCTGGCTGCAAACGTCGGCCGCTTTAAAAGTTCACAGTTTTTGTGACTGAGTTGGTGTACTCCACAAATATAGATGCAGTAGAGGTAGACAGATATAAGGGCTCTGATTATCGTACTAGACAATGCGGTATCGCCACCAATGCCACCCGCCACCAATCACCAAAGTGGTCGGCAATGAAAAATGATACCGAGCGGAATCAAAGGCGACACTCTATCAGAATACCTTATAAATTCTATCAATTTATATTGTTGCTGCAACTTAATAGTATGACCTTTAAGTTTCTTCAAATCAGATGTGCTGGTACTGGATAATTTAAATAAATCTCGAGAACGTATTATTTCCAAAGATTTAACAATCACTGCTGTATATCGCTGATTGATCCAAATTATTCGGTGAAGAATATAGTTGGTTGATAATTTAAATAATATATCAATACTGGTAATAAAATAGACTTTAACAAAAATTCTCTCAACGGTTATTTTCTCAATTCCAGTTTGAAAAATTCCTGTTCAAAACATATCATAAATGAATAAATCTTTTTTAGTCAATAAACATTTTTTATTCAATTGATAAACCTGTAGTCGTAAAAATACGAATTTAGATTATACCCTTTTTGTTCCTCCAATATTGTATACCTTTTTAGGATTTATCCCTGCTTCTAGTTGTATTTTAAAGAATTTAAATAAAATCAGATAAAATGTTGAAATGTTATCTTATTTAATCTGTAATCCACAAAAATAACTCGCCTATCAAACTCAAATTCATTATTCTTCTGTCAGGGAGTCCGAGCATAGGTTGATGACGAGAACAAAAAAAGGTGACCAGTGACATTGTGATTGGTGATATATCGGTGCAGTAACAGAAGCACCTCTTGCAACTCCCTCTGATGAAGGATAAATCCAAAATCGCTGTCATTGATCGCGCCGACTGGTGTCAGAGAATGGAAGCTTGTCAAGTACTATTGGGGTTGATAAAGACAAGGCTGCGATAGGGGCATCATTAATAAGTGATCCAATTTTTTTTAATGGTTTATCAATCAGGTAGCAAGCACTTTTCTGATGGCGGTGCTTTTTTGGCGGGAGTTTTTTTGGCGCAAAATGGCAGGTCGCTTGATATGATGATATGAGAAGGGTTCGACATCACTCTGCATGGGGACAGATGCTGGTGCTCCATACCTGATTTGTTCTTTCCATTTCGATTCTCCTGATTTCTTTCTCTCTCTCTTTCTACCAATTCTCTTTGTCTCGCAAAGCTGCTCATTCCCCAAAAGCGCTTTGTTTATTCATTACTATGAGATGTCATACTTTATAGTCTCATTATAATTATTTTTAGAATAATATTGTTTGATAATGTATTATTATATTCCCTTTTTAGGAATTTCTGTTCCGAGAAAAAGAGAAAAAATATTCATAATCATATTTTTTGTAATATAAATATTTTGAATAGATGGAGTTTGAATCTGAGAAACAAAAGATCTGTTTTCATTGATTGATGAAGTGCTCCATTTATGCAGATGACGATGTATAAACTGACTTACTACACGTATATAATCTGACGTGACGTAGAATCGTATCACGGCAATGGACCAATCAGAAATTAATATTTAAATTAGGGTAGCCATTGGAGAATTTTATGATCTAAGGGAAGAATTGGAGAGGGACGGCTAGAATCCGCCACTGAAGGAAGACTGAACAAGGAATCTCCTAAGGCTTTTGTCCATTTATTAAGCTTTAATATATGTAAAAATTTGCTGTAATCTGTTATTTATTGTTTTGTAACTCAGTGATACAATATTAATGTTCGAGTTACGTAAATTTAAATCCCTATAGAATTTGAAGAAGAGGAATTAGCCAAGCAGTACCACGAGGATACGAAAAAGAAGACATCTTTACAAGAGAAATGAAATATATTTTCACGTGAGTCGTTAGCCTACATTTAAGAGAGCTCTCATAGCTTCGAATTTTATAACTTCAACTACTTATTGATCATCTAATAAATCAAATATAAAATTAAAATCTCAAGCTTGAGTATTCAACGATTAATTAAAGTGAAGTGTGGGAAAAATCTTATTAAAGCTTGCAAGCTAGAAACTGTATTAATCATTCCTAAATCATCAACTAGTATTCGTATCATTAATTAATTCAGCTAGAGTTATTCGGATGGACATCTCAAAGTTCCACCGCAGCCGAATTCACGAACCCTGAGATAAGAGATTTCTAATTATTGTAATAAAATTTTTAATGTTCGCATTCATAGGCCATTTGAGTATTGTGTTGCCCATTTAAATCACCATAATTAAAATTTCTACTCAAGAGTTTTAATATTATATTGTATGAATCTCACCTATCATCAAAGTCAATATTGCTATTATTTAATATTGATCAATTTTTTTCTTTTTATCATTGTAATAAATACTGATATATCTTGTAACCTGGAGTTTGTTCTTTCTTGCTGTGACCTGTTCATAATACCTGACCAACCTCATGCTATTCATATATATTTGAATATTGATCTGAATCTGAATAATTTGAAAGGAGATACCTCCAATAAAATATTCAATCTAAATCTGCAATATATTGTTCTGATTAAATCTACATTACAAACAATAACTTCTGAAGGTCATTCAAGTTCTCAGGCGTTTAATATTGTTATTTTGAGGTCATTAGTATATTGTACAGCAGCGGCCAACATATAGGACCATAGAAATTATAATGTTTTCCTAGTTTATTCTATCTTTGACCCTGTCTGGTATGATTCGACACTTCTGACCAATTTGTTGAGTGGTAGTGGACTGGTTTGAAGGTGGAATTGTTCTGTATTTTACAATACTGGAAATCCTTATATATTTTTATCTTGACAAGGATTGTAGCAGCAACGCCTTTAGTAAGAATCTGCACAGGTTATTGAAATATCTCATAGCAAATGTTGCTTCAAGCTCTATACTGAGCCCATCAAGGTTGTGTTCTCTATACATTGTCAGAAGCCACATTCGTTATATCAACATTGCTTTAACGCTGAGTATCTTAAAATTATTATCATTATCAATGTATACAGAATACGACGTTGCATATACATAAGTGTAAGTCAGGTTGGGCAACATATAACACATCAACGTCAGCGTGGGGCATACTATTGTATGCACACAAAAGAAGAGGTTACAGAAGAAAAGGAACCCTTTCAGATCCATTGTTGTGAGTATGCAACATAAGAATATTCACTTTCCCATATAGGGCCACTACAATATACTAGAGTTAAATAAAGATTCTCATAATATACCCTTGTGTCTATTTTTTCATAATGAAAAACAACATGTTTCCACTACTTTCAGTGTTATTTCCAAGTTTATGGCTATAAGTAGTTGAAACCTGTTGTGGTGGATAGATGAGGCATAGAAATGAGTACTTGAGAATTTTTATCTAATTATAACGTTAGAATTTTTGTTATCAGAAGTGTGTTCAGGAAAATAACTGAGATAAGATGAAGGAACGAAGAGGAAATACAAGGTTGATCAAAGTCACATAATGTGAGAAGAATAAGCACTCCTTCTCACTCTCCTACTGAATTCATTGTTATATACCGTTTGTTGAAGGCACTCATCAGCTGTTTTAATCCTTGTTGTTTGTCAACGCTTGCAAATCGTCATAAAAATCATGAATCAAATCTCGTTAGGTCTCATCCAACTAACAGTGATGGAAATGTGTTACAGATTCCTGCTGAACGAAACCCCGAACTTGAGGGGAGCTGGAAAGCCATGATCACTTTCGAGCAACCATGTGAAGGGTGATTTCACAGTACAGTCACCATGTAGAGGAGACTCATGTAGGGAGAAACAGAATGTGGGACTAAGAAGGGTTCTCAGTTCATTGAGAGTTGTTATCCTCTTGTCCACGTATTGCATGCTCTATTAACGACGGTGATGGACATTATTACTGATCAACAATCTAATCATCGCAATTATTAGTTATAAGTATTATTTGGCAAGTGCATTATTATTCACACCTTGCAGTATTGAAATGTGTTATATGAGTACAGAATGACCACTTTAAACCATCAAGTAGTCGTGTAAATTGAACAATCTGTTATGAGATGTTCAATCATTGGAAGACCTGATATTAAGACTGTGTACTAGTATTGTTGAATATGTTGAAATTTCATGGAAAGGAACTTCTCCTTAATGGGAAAAAAATATAATTTTGTCAAATTTACATCTATTAGACTCACTAACAGAACTGCAGTTTCGTGTACAGCTAAAGATATGTTGGTTTCAACACGAAACTGCAGAATCTGCAGTTTTCTCACTGTAAAAAAACAATATAATTTATCTCATATTCTTAGTAAATTCAATGAATGTGGATTTGACAAAGAAAAAACTGTGTTTCTCTAATTTTGAACAGAACTATTGCATTCAAGATCATGTGAAATGATAAGATAATAATTCGATCTGAAACATGATAGAAGTATTACAACTATATAATAAGAGAGAGTAGGGTTGTGTTTGTTCGTGTGTTCGTTTGTTCGCATCAAAACATGTTAACTTGTGGATTGCATACCGGAAAAACGGGAATGATTTACATCTCCAAATTTTGCACATAGATTCTAAAAATATCAATCTCGTGCACCTGGAAGCCCAAATTTTAATTTTCCTTCTAGATTTTTCAGAATTAATGTTTAAATTCCATTAATGGTACATTCGATTTCATTAAAAAATCACCAAATCATATGGTCGAAATTAAGAAAGGAACATCTGTTTCTATATTGCTTTCTACCTGAAAAACATAGTTTTGAAACTTCGTTTTCCTGATGCAATGTTTAGGCCTACACGTGGCATGGATTATTAATTTTTCAGCTAGAACAATTTTTGAGACAAAGTGCTAAATAAACGTCTACAGTTTCATCAATGCTCTATCGGCAATATGAAAACGCATGCAATTAATATGTCTTTGAATGACGGTGTTGTTATTTACATAAAGAAATTATATTCTTCCATTTTTATTCAATTAAAATTTCAAAATTATTCGTGCCCTGATAGAATGACTGACTCACTGTTCAGTCAGTCGAAAATTTTAATATTGGAATGAGGGGTATTTTGGCAAGCTGAGCAAAAAAATAAGGTCATATGCACCTTTTCGTTATATCTTCGAATGAAAAATTAGTTTTTCGGGTTGTCAAAACTCCCTCTGAAAGGGAAACTATTAAACTTATTCTATCTTACAGTAAAATAACAATGATCATCCATCCATCTTCTATACTATAATAAAGGAAAGAACTGGATTATAAACGTAGCCTATATTTAATATTTTAAATTTGGTTATTAGGTGAATTTCCTAATTTTTATATTGGAATGAGGGGTATTTTGGCAAGCTGAGCAAAAAAATAAGGTCATATGAACCTTTTCGTTATATCTTCAAATGAAAAATGAGTTTTGTGGGTTGTCAAAACTCCCTCTGAAAGGGAAACTATTCAACTTATTCTTTCTTTTAGTAAAATAACAATGATCATCCATCCATCTCCTATACTATAATAAAGGAAAAGACTGGATTATAAACGTAGCCTATACAGATGTAAAGTATAGGGAATTATGTTTGACGCATTATCACGTCAGAACTACTGAACTGATTAACTTGAAATTTTGCATATAGATTCTTGCTTAACCGAGGGTGGTTATAGACCAATTTTAAATTCTTCAAGATTTGATTACATCAAGTTTTCAGTTTGTCAAATTTCAAATATTTGTCATGCTTCCAGTTTGTATGGAAGCAGCAGAAGATTTCTCTTAAAAGGGAAATTAGAAGATAGGTATGATTGGGGATCCTTTTCGAATGATAAAAACAGGTTTTCCGTCACACCCAAATTTTCTCCGCTATTTTGAATCCAACTTCTTTTTTTAATTGAAAGGTGGTCATACTGATTTACTTGAAATGCAGCATATAAATTCTTAATCAACCGAGGATTCTTATAGGCCTATTTTGAATTCTTCTAGATTTCATTATGTCAAGTTTTAAGAAAGACCCTTGCGAAGCACGGGTTACATGCTAGTATATTATATGTGTGGAAAAATCAATCATTTATTGGCTTGGCTGAAATTGTAATTTATGAGAGGTACTACTCCTTCATGGTATATACCGTATAATTTGAATAGAGTGTGTAGTCTGTTCTGACTTTTCCAGTTCATTTTCGAAACCGGTGAAATAAGGTCTTAGAAATGACATTGTATTCCCCAAGTACTGAATAACTAATAAGGTCCTCCTTATTAGTTTGAATTATTGATTTTTGAATATTATGTGTCTTGACAAAAGACATTCAAAGTAATCACTAGAGGAAATCCTTGATAGAGGAATCAGGACACTGATAACTGGGTGAAATCTCCAGATTAAATACAAACAGAAGTACCTCTCAACTTTTGAGAAAGAAAAGGTCCTACCAATCACAAAGTCCACAAGGGTAGCTAAATCATGCAATAGAATTATTAGAGAAAAGACACACATTCTTTAAACTAGGAACTGGGCCGATTTATAACTGGCGAGAACTCTTGGATTTAATTCTACTCATCAACTACAGAATGGATTTACTGCAATTTAGAGCAATCTCAGATCCACGTAGTTCTCAAGGATGCCAACAAGCTGCATCGGATTGAATGATAAGAGAGACAACTTGCAGGAAATCCTCAACATTGAACACTATGATAAGTGGAGGTAATTAATCTTTTATCTTTAGTATAATCTTTTAGTGAATTATTAATCTTTGAACTATCAAGATGACTTTAGTACTATTTTGGTTATCATGATTATTATATAATTATTGAACAGGGATTTTATTTTATTTGGTTATTGATATAATACTTCACTTAATATTAGGCTAATGCATCCCAGAGAATTTTCTTTATTTTGTTTTGTCGGTGTTGTCATGAGGTTTGACATACGTATATGATCGCTTGCGGTCGTCATATTCCTAATTCTAATACTTTTTCGCATTTAATTTTTATCTCTTTATTTGCAATAATAATCAATGATCAATTAGTTTATTAATCTTTGTACTATTAAGATGACTTAAGTACTATTTTGGCTATCATGATCACATATTAAACAGGGATTTTATTTTATTTAGTTATAGATATAATACTTCACTTATCATAAGGTTAATGCATCCCAGAGAATTTTCTTTATTTTGTTTTATCGTGTTGTCATGAGGTTTGATATGCGTATGATCATTTTATTTATTTTCAATAATAATCAAAAATCAATAGCTTATTACACTATCAACTATCTAGATGACCTGAAGCGTTTATTTTTAAGGGAGGATTAATTTTTAGTTCTAGACTTGACGAGACGATGGGGAAAAATTATGAATTAATAATGAAAAACGGTAGGGCGAGGAGGGCATATTTTGTTTAATCTTTCTTTTCTTGAAATGGAAAGGCACGAAACGGAATTGGAAAACTATAACAGTATATCTTGTGTAGAGTTGAATGACTTCAACTCTCTTAATGATTTCTTTATTGATGATAATTTGAAGGACATTATAATATTGTCTGAAACTTGGCTTAACGAAGATGATGTAGGACAATTATTGTTGGATGGACACGATACTTTGCGTACGACATCAAAACGTACCAGGAATGACGGAGTACTTGTTTTCATAAGGAAAACATTATCAGCAGTGGGAACTACAGTAGAAGCTCTCTTAACCGACCCCTACGGGACCGGACCGTGGTCGGATAACGAAAAAGGTCGGTTAAACCGAATAATATTGTAAATAGTCGTAATAGGTGTTAAAAACATTCAAACACGTGAAAAAAGCTTTTAAAAGCTGTTCCTAAACTTTTAAAACTACTGTAGCCATTACTCACCCAATAGTCCTTATGATCTTCCATGTCCCTTGATGAACACCGACACCGATTTCATCACTAATGCTTTTAACAGATTCCCCTTTATCAAGCCGTTCTATTGCTTTTAGTTTTTGTTCCATCGTCACAACCAGTCTCTTACGTTTAACACCACTCATTTTACACTACTGTACTTTACACTAACAAAGTCAATTACATAAACAATTACGGTATCAAAAACTGTTAAATATCAAAGTTTGCAAACACAGTTAGCACACTAGAAACTGCCCGCACATAATATTGAGAGCAACTGACTGAATTTTGACTTGCTACGGAATCATATGTTCGACCTGTTGAAACATGAAAGTTATTTTTGGATCGTTATCGCAGCAGCAGCGGAAGTTTGTATATTCCTGGAAACGGTCGGTTAATCCGACAGGCGGTTGATCCGAGGTCGGTTAAGAGAGCTTCTACTGTAGTATTAATATGAGAGGAGTAAATGCATTAGAAATAGATTTTCATTACGATAACAAAAGTTATTGTTTACTTGCTGCCTATAGAACACATGACTCAATCGTTTCTTGCTTCATAGATCATTTACGCGATTACTGCAATAAGACGACTAGAGACAAAACATATATAATAGCTGGGGATATAAATATAAATATTTTGAAACAGGACGAACAAACCGATTTATACTTGGAGGTCTTATGCGAGAACGGATTTGTTAATTGTATCGATAACAAGAGTTCATATTAGTAGTACATTAAGGCCAGTTTCACACGGCAGAGTCCTCACTCCTGGATGATCATATTACAGAAGATCATATTTCATATTTTGCAGCTCTCCTGTACTTTCACATGGGGATCTTACGAATAAGCCGACAGATCTAACAACTACGCCGACGTTTGCTCAAAGTATTACTCATCACTTTTTCTCAAAGTCTAACTTCCTTAAAAATATAGATAGAGGATTTCTGATTTCGGATTTGGATTCAGCGACCCCAAATTCTTTAGAGCTTACTTCCCGTTTTCGAAAATATCCAAAAACAAGGAAGTTATGGCTGTTTTAAATAAAGCTTTCTATTATCATATAATTATACAGTAAAAACGAACAGGCACTGTACTATATACAGTGTGTAAGTACTGTAGCTATTATAATACAACTTACACTGTATTCGTGTAGGAAATTTGTTGGGATATTTATCTTGATTTCTGTAAAATACCCAAAAATAAGGGAGTAAGATAACTTAGAAAACCAACGTTTTCCTTCCGATTGACAAAACAGATTAAAAATTATTCTAAGACATATTATCTCTTGAACTAAAAACGTGTACAGATATCCAGATCACAATTCAAACTATCAAGCTTTTCATAAATTTTATTTGTCTCCCCATGGCAGTAGGTTGTGCCCAACGTTTTCACTTGAACATTCTATGACAATATCAAATTATGAATATAATTAGATGAATTAATTTAGAATGGAATGGGCAGTACATTCCTTTGATGTCTAACAAATCTTTATGCTGGGATCACCAGAACTTAGTGTAGTTTTTTCTAAATACAGCAATGAATCAATAAGAGAAACTAAAAACATGCTGAAGAAAGCAAGCAAAATTGAAAAACCTATAAATAATAGATTTTCAAACTATTCCAGGAACTAGACTGAGGAAAACAAAATCATTATAGAAATATCCTACTTACCAAACTTTTTCTTTTGGGAAATGTTTAAAGCTTCGAAATCTTCTTTGATCACTCTGCAAACTTCCATCCAACTTTTGGCGACTTCATTCCGGTCCTTGTAGATGTCAAGACTTTATCCCAAAGAGCAGGTCGGTTGCAAACTGCAGTAATCAACAGCTCCACATCAAACTCGGACATCGCGTAATGAAAGGTGTCAAAGTCGAGTCAAGTCAGCAACTGACAAGTCAACAAGTGTCAACTGGAGAAGTGAGTGAGCAAGCACAGTGCTGCCATAATGTGAAAAGCATAACCATTGTACCAACTATTCTAAATTATCATACTGTATTTCGTGAAGCCATGCTTTGTTAAAGCCGGTTACTCAGAAAGCATTTTTTTGTTGTTCGAGTTTTGTCATCCTTATGAATTCTGTTGAAGCAAACATAATGTTATTTAAGAAGTTGTGATGAACCTGTATAAACAATTCATAGAATTCTTAGAATTCATAGGAATGGTAAAAAATCAATTTTACGAAAATCGATGTACATGTAACTGGATTTAGAAGATCAATACGATAATGTTCTCTATCACAATTTAATCATAGAAATGTTTAAGTGGAAACGTTGGGCGCAAACCTTCTGCCATGAGGAGACAAATAAATTTATGAAAAGCTTGATAGCTTGAATAGTGATCTGATAATTTTTACATGTTTTTAGTCTAAGACATAATATGTCTTAGACTAATTTTTAATGTTTCTTCAATTGGCAGGAAAACTTTGGTTTCTCAAAGTTATCTTACTCCCTTATTTTGGGGTATTTTCAGAAATCAAGATAAATATCCTACCAAATTTCCTACACGAATACAGTGTAAGTTGTATTATAATAGCTACAGTACTTACATACTGTATAGTACAGTACCTGTTCGTTTTTACCGTATAATTATATGATAATAGAAAGCTTTATTAAAAACAGCCATAACTTCCTTGTTTTCGGATATTTCGAGAACGGGACTTACGCTCTAAAGAATTTGAGGTCGCTGAATCCAAATCGGAAATCAGAAATCTATATTTTTAAGGAAGTTAGAGTTTGAGAAAAAGTGATGAGTCATACTTTGAGCAAACGTCAGCACATTGTTGTTAGATCCTGCCTCTGCTTGCCTCGAGGGGAAAAGACGTGACAAAACGAGGTTCCTGGGTAGGAGTCACCATGTGAAAGACATGATTTGACTCAATGTACTTCGACAAAAAAATGTGTACACTGTTCAGTGTTCAAGTTGCACGTCTCCTATCTTGTCACGTCTTTTCCCCTCGAGGCAAGCAGAGGCAAGATCTAACAACTATACACTGACGTTTGCTCAAAGTATGACTCATCACTTTTTCTCAAAGTCTAACTTTCTTAAAAATATAGATAGAAGATTTCTGATTTTCGGATTTCAACAGATTTCATAAGCAAATGCTCATGCTTGGTCCATAGTTCTACGACTGAGGAATGAGGATTTAGCTCAGCGACTAAAATTGACAAGCCATGATTATGTTAATCTTACTCATGATACAAAGTATCGAACTGCTTTGTACTGTGATACATGGTTTTCATTCTGTATCATTCTTTAATAAAAATAAAACAAGATTCCGGTTTCAAAAGCATCAATGTCGCCAGGCTGGTCTGAACTATTCTCTATTCATGACTTTCTCAGTATGAATTATCCACTAGCTCAGCAGTTCTAATACACAGACATCAGTTTCACTTGGAATAGCATGACATTTTCTATTCTTTCAATTCCTATTATTATCATAGATCGATTCAGATCAGCACAATGTTTATACTGTATGTTCATAATAAATTTTTCTGATTGTTAAAAAGAAATAGTCAATTATTATTGCTAAGAATTTAAAGTGATATTAAACGATTTGAACCTGATAAATTGGATTGTTGAATGACAATTGAAATTCCGTGAAGTTTACTGTACAACATTCCTTTTCCCTCCTATTTTATTGGGTGATGAGTGGAGATGATTTATGATTTCATATTTGGATTCATCTTTTCATAGTTCAATATTTTTTTAGAAAACTAGAACTTTTAAAAATTACAAATGTTTATGTTTAAACTTCTCAGGTGTTCAAAAACTTCTTGAAACCTTTGCCTGTCCCTTTGTGAGGCAGGAGTATTATTATCTTAGTACGTACTATATAATCATATGATAATGGAAAGCTATATTAAAAACAGCTATAACTCCCTTGTTTTCGGGTATTTTTGAAAATGGGACTTATGCTTAAAAGAATTTGGGGTCGCTGAATCCAATCCGAAATCAGAAATCTTCTATCTATACTTTTAAGGAAGTTAGACTTTGAGAAAAAGTGATGAGTCATACTTTGAGCAAACGTCAGCATAGTTGTTAGATCTGTCGGCTTATTCGTAAGATCCCCATGTGAAAGTACAGGAGAGTTGCAAAATATGAAATATGATCTTCTGTAATATGATATTCCAGGAGCGAGGTCTCTGCCGTGTGAAACTGGCCTAATAGATCATATGTTTATAAAAAAAGACGACATTGACATGGTTCAGTCGGCAGTAGTTAGAGTACCAATAACTAATCATTACGCTTTGGCTCTCCAGGTTAGGGAACTATAAATACCCAGTGAACTCTAAACTAACTGGAATGGACTAGCAACACAAAAAAAGTGAGGCAGCTGGTAAAGATAGGCAACCCACATTGCTGTGGGATTCGTTCATTTTGTTACGCATTGGCTCTTATGGGAGAATGCATTGCACAGTCTCATTTCTATTTTATTTCTATATTGTATGTCTTATTCCACGGAAGCGTTATTTTTCCTTTATTAAGCAGTTCATTTTTAACTTTTTGAGAGCAAAAATAATGAAATAGGTTGAATATTAATAAAGAAAAGAATTCTTTTACTTGTGACTGCAGTAGTTTTAGTATTGTCAACTTTTCACAAGCATGAGAATAACTTTGGGCCAGATTTAAGAGAAGAGTATTATTATATATTTTTATTTATTTAACAAGGACAAATATAAACTGTCATGAAATGATTGGAATGAAAAACAGGCTCATAGTCCAATCTCATATTTTTCACAATAAAAGTAGGTAAATAAATAAATTATGATGATTCAATAACACAGGATTATTAAATTATGTAATGATAGCAATATACTAGGTATTCTGATAACATTTCAAATCAGTGTGGGAGTTTCAGAAATGATGCAAAGAAATCTATGAAGAAACATTATATCAATTGTATTATAATTATGACATATGATAAGCAAACAGTAAAATATGCTAAATAATAATAATTTTATATTTATAAATTATATAAACAATAATACACATATAATTATACACATAAAATTATTTTATAATTGTAAATTGAACGATTATTAAATTTATTTGAAATGGGAAGATTTCAAAAATTAATTACAATTCAGCTGATAGCATATCATATATTTCAAAATAAAATTAGGTACCTGAAATAAATTATGTCATCTCATGATGATAAAACAGAATTATTAATCATTATTGTAAAGCTGTGTTTACACAAAATTCATTAAATGTTTATTTTTTCGTACTTATAGATTCTATTAGATATAGTATTATACTATTAGATTCTATTAGTATTATATGCTGCTACTTACACTAAATTTATATTATACATAAAATGTATGATTGCCTACCTACAAATATACCGTATACAAATTATGATAAATATACTATATTTATTATATGCTGATGCTTAACACCAATTTATATCCTAAATTACATCATACATAGAATGTGTGATAGAATGAATGATAGTCTTTGTAGGGAAACATTCACAATTTCTGCATCAGATATTATTTATTCTTTTTGAATAAGGATTAATTTGTTCTTCAACTATGTTTTTTATTTTAGATGCTATAAGTAGGCCGAAATTTTCAATAAACATAGAAACTATCACAGTCGGTATAACTTACTAGGAATATAACCAATATTTTTTTAGAAAACTAGAACTTTTAAAAATTAAAATGTTTATGTTTAAACTTCTCAGGTGTTCAAAAACTTCTTGAAACCTTTGCCTGTCCCTTTGTGAGGCAGGAGTATTATTATCTTAGTATGTACTATATAATCATATGATAATGGAAAGCTATATTAAAAACAGCTATAACTCCCTTGTTTTCGGGTATTTTTGAAAATGGGACTTACGCTTTAAAGAATTTGGGGTCGCTGAATCCAAATCCGAAATCAGAAATCTTCTATCTATACTTTCAAGGAAGTTAGACTTTGAGAAAAAGTGATGAGTCATACTTTGAGCAAAAGTCGGCATAGTTGTTAGATCTGTCGGCTTATTTGTAAGATCCCCATGTGAAAGTACAGGAGAGCTGCAAAATATGAAATATGATCTTCTGTAATATGATATTCCAGGAGCGAGGTCTCTGCCGTGTGAAACTGGCCTAATAGATCATATGTTTATGAAAAAAGACGACATTGACATGGTTCAGTCGGCAGTAGTTAGAGTACCAATAACTAATCATTACGCTTTGGCTCTCCAGGTTAGGGAACTATAAATACCAGGTACGCGCAATCGCCATTTTGAGTCACAGAAGAAGGAGCCAAATTCAAATTACATCCGTACGCTATATTGTATGGTTTTGGACAGAATTTATATTGACATCACTGAAGGACCGAAGTGGCTTATAAAATTGATGAGAATATTTTTCTAACAAGGATGAATTCAAAAAATGAACGTATTGTTCAGAACAAAATGAAATGATTTGTATAAAATTAAACAAAACCTGGTACCGTACAAAGCTAGTCCAGCTACAGTCCTTCAACTCTGTGCCTCAACATTATTAGTTTTGGAAAGGTTCAGTCTTCAGAAAAAAGTTTCTATCAATCATAATTAATAGTCTACTCACTACTGCATGGATTATTATTAGATGTAAAAATTATCAATACCAGAGTAGGCCAGTAAATTAATTCATATCAGTCCGATTTTGGATCAAAAAAAAGATATAGGCCTAGGCTATACTACTGTAGCTTGCACAAGCTTAGAAGACTCGCCGTTACTAGTGTATTGTAATAGTGAGTCTTCTAAGCCACTAGGATCGGTATTTTTTTAAGACAATATTAATATTCATTATAGAGAGTTCATGATATCAAGGAGAATTTGTAAGTAAGCCTATAAACTAGGTAGGTAGTGATAATATTGTAAACCAAGCTACTGCTCAGCTTCAACACTTACCTTTATTAGGTACCTTATAATAGGTATGGTAGCCTACAGTTTGTAAGTTCACATTACAGTATTGTCAATTATCCATGTAATATTGTTTTGAGATGATCAATTAGTAAAATAGAAAAAGCTTTCAACGTAGAGAGTAATAAATTTTTGTTAAAGTACCTGGACAGTACCGTACCCAGTGTCTTTGACTCATGAAAAACAAATCAATATAATAATGCTCACAAACAGCTCATGTAAGAGTAAAAATGAGAAAATAGACCTTCGCAAACAGACCGCATGATTGAATACCAGTCAGAATCAACAACCACGTGATACCATATGCAAACGAGGCAAAATATGTGCCATTACTCTGGATGCCAAGCTTCGGTGGAGAAACCATGTTAAGAAAAAGTTGGATGAGCTCAACCACAAGTACAGTATCGTAGAATGTATTGGCTGATAGGAAGGAATTCAAGCTTATCAACCTAGGCCTACAATACAGACAAATACTAAGGCCTGTCTGGTTGTATGGTGCACAACTGTGGGGCTGTACAGCAGAGAGCAATATTGGCATCATCCAACGATTCCAAAACAAGTTTCTTCGAAATGCTGTCAATGCTCCATATTTCATCAGGAACGCCGACCTTCATAGAGACCTTCAGGTGGAGACAGTCAAGGTGATGATTGTAAAAACAGCAAGGACCTATGAAGAGGCTCTAAATGACCACCAAAATGTTGAGACAATCCAGCTTTTGGACAACTCAACATTAATGAGGAGATTGAAAAGGAAGGAGCCAACAGATCTGCTGTAAACCACCAGGAGTGCTTAGTGAAAGTGGAAAAAATTAACATATCTATTTAGTGCAGTTATTATGAATGAGCTAATTTACAACAAGGAGAAGCTATTACAAAACTCTTCTTGTAAAATGAATTGGAGTAATTATTTAGGATAGAAATAAACTGATCGTCAGTCCTAGTACTAGTAACAGTGATATTCTATTAAAAAAATAATTAAACTGTTATGTACAAGACTTTAATTGCTCAAACACTTTCAAGAACCTTTTCAAAAAACCAATAATCTTGGAACTGAATGTTGTTTGAAACTGATGACTTTAGCTCCACTAATGGCTACAGACCTAAAATTACTATCTCATTTTCTTTGCTTGATTTATAAATAGGAGTGATTTTAGCTTCTTTCCAGATGAGAGGAAATTCATTGCTTCTAATTGACAAATGAAATATTTACAATAATGGTAAAATTAGTTATTTCTTCAATTCTTTGATGAAATAATGGGTGTACTATCTGAACCACTACTTCTATCATTCTTCAAATATTTGAAAGGTGAAAGCGTTAACTACATCTATCTCACTCACTTCTCCTAAATTGAAACCTAAAGTTTGAAAAAATATCATTATCTTTGAGTAAATCTTCAATATTACTATGGTAATATTTACTATAGTATAAGCTGCAGCTTCGTTGTAAACTAATTTGAAAACGGTTTGACTCATTTTAGTGGAATATAATTATCAATATATTCTTTCTGGCAGACTAATGTGACTATCATCAAAGGATGATAAGTACTGAATGCTCTTAACAAGAACAATATTAATTGATCCAATATTTTATATGCTGCTGAATATTTTTTCTTTGATACTGAGACAGTCAAACTGTATATCACGAGATGAATTAGGATAAAATGAATTTCTATGAATTGTATGCTGACATAAAACACAAAATATATTCCCATAAAACAATATTTATAAAATATTCTTATATCTACAATTTTCCTTAAATAATTCTTTTCTAAAATCTGAATAATTATCACAAGGTATAATAGCATTCACAATAGTGAGTTTTAAAATTTATAAATTTGTATTGTATTATGGACTTCAAGTCAATTCATAATTCTACCATTTGAAACCTGTTTGGTCTATAGATTTGATATGACTTACTTTGATCAATTAGCAAAAATAATAATTAACAGATTAATATTCAAACATGAGATCTCAGGGCTTTTGATGAGTTCATGCCGTGCACGGAAGTAAGCTTCCTACATATATCGAATAAATTCATAAAATGTTCTTATAAACTATGTGATAGCACTCAACACGTTGCGAATTTTTCTTTGATTTAAGTTAATTTGTATAGCGCTTTGATTAATTCCCCAACTATGCATAGAAAGGCCTTAAAACGAGCTCGTTTGATTTATCACTCACATTAATGAAGTTCTTGACGGTCTCGTGGATTGAATTAATTATTTCCAATAATTAATTAGGCAGGTCCCTTTCGTCTCTGCTGGGCTAGCGCGTGGTCCAGATTTCTTATAGATTTCTCTCCGAATTAAAGATATATTCATGGGAATTGATTACAAATTAGAACTCTTCAACAACACTGAGTTCACAGATAATTTAACATTAATTACAAATATTTCACATTTAAAAAAGGGTTGGCTTGATAATTTTAAAATTTAAAGGAAGAAAGAACCCTAAACTCCATGGCATCCTCTCAGGTCAAGATCACAAGCCAGAAGAAGGTGGTTTTCAGAAAATTTTATCTCTTCCTTGAATGATTGTAAGCTTTTCTCTCTGATTGGCTTTTAATTTAATAAATTCACAAATAATTAAGGCCGTCCGGCTCGCAAAATTGCTGGGTTCAAACCTCAGCTCTAGCTCAGTGGTAGAAACATGAATTTTCCAAATACAATCAATCACCATAAGGTTCAATGACCGATGATTATTAATCCTTACCGCTGCTTCTATGAAGTTCTTGAAGAATACCAATGAGGAAATCAAAAGAATAGTTGATGACTGATTATCAGTAACCATGTATACAATAGAGAATAATAAAGACCAACTATAGTTTTTCTAGTTGATCCTTAAAACGCTTGTCATGAATACAGGTGTTCACCAATTTATCCTTCCGAAATTCCTTAGAACTTACTACGCCAGTTCTTGAAGCTCTCTGGATCCTTATATGATATAACAGGAACCTTATTAATATAATTATCAATATATTCTTTCTGGCAGACTAATGTGACTATCATCAAAGGATGATAAGTACTGAATGCTCTTAACAAGATCAATATTAATTGATCTAATAATTTTATATGCTGCTGAATATTTTTTCTTTGATACTGAGACAGTCCAAACTGTATATCACGAGATGAATTAGGATAAAATGAATTTCTATGAATTGTATGCTGACATAAAACACAAAATATATTCCCATAAAACAATATATATAAAATATTCTTATATCTACAATTTTCCTTAAATAAATTCTTTTCTAAAATCTGAATAATTATCACAAGGTATAATAGCATTCACAATAGTGAGTTTTAAAATTTATAAATTTGTATTTAATACTGATATATGGACTTCAAGTCAATTCATAATTCTACCATTTGAAACCTGTTTGGTCTATAGATTTGATATGACTTACTTTGATCAATTAGCAAAAATAATAATTAATAATTTAGTATTGAATGAAATTATTGTAGCCTAAATAACAGAATTCTGAGATAAAGAATTGCTGGAATTTCATAGTTGTGAAAATAGCAGTTAGCGCTAACCGGGCTTTTTTCATGTCATTATCTATTTGCTCATTTAACTGGGCAGCTACACTTGAGTTTGAAACAGTTGACAATTTAAGAATACTCTCCTTGTGAACATTGGTAGTTTCATGAGTACGAAACTTTTCCAAGGCCCTTTTCCAGTTTGAAAAGCCGACAGAAGTAAAAGCATCTTCTCTCTTTAGAGTAAACTTAATAAGGCCTTTCGCTTCTGCATCTTTGCAAACTTTACAAAATGCTTTGTCAGTTTCATTTTCATATTCTAACCAAGAATATTTAGATACCCATGACTTCTGAAAGGATCTTCCCTTACCGATTACCTTTTTATTGCTGTTCAAATCTACTGTCACTATTACTGGGACTGGCAGATGTTCCAGGTACCACTACAGATGATTCCAGTGCTGGGAGTGGTTTTGCGATCTCACCAACACGCGCTTTTTTAAATACAAACTTGTCCATATTGTATCACTTACAATAATTCACTTGACACTCGATACTCCATCAATATTCACTGCTAATACTCAATCTCAATCACTCAATCACATCAATATAACGAAACACGATGTAAACTGAACTAATAGGAACTGACTGCAAGTGTTTGTTTACTAGGGACGATGTCCCGTTTGACGCGGTTCCACTAGACCAAGATGGCGGTGCTTCATCCCCTCCCTTGGCCGGCCGGGAGCAGTGACCTTGGCAAAAGTCATAGGCAACCTATTTATAGCTTGCTAACTGGTTGCAACTATAGACCTATAGAGCTACAAGTTGCGGGTTTTTTATTTTATGAAGTCTTTTGTCTTTACTTTCTAAACATTGAAATTGATTAATTTAAATTTTAAGGATGACAAGAATATTAACAGTTATTAAAACGCTGTTTTCTGTTTCAATAATTCCGATACTCGGTCAACTGTATACTTTTAACAGATCTTTAAGTTAGACAATTGAAATTTTGGGGGGGCTCCGCCCCCCCAAAATTATTTTTGAGGGGGCTTGAGCCCACCCAGGCCTTATGGAGTCGGCGCCAGTGACAATTGGTTGCTTCAGAATCAGGGCTTCTTCAACTTTATAATAGAAAAAATAAATAAAAGTTTTTTATATAAATATATGGAGTGATTATCTTGAACTATTTTCATAAATAAGTCGCGATATACGATGTTAACAAACAATATACATTAGTTTTCATATGAGTTTTGTGTACTCTTGATTTTCGTGCTTTTTAGATTATAATAAATATTTATACAGCAAAAATAGTTGTCCGTATTTCTATACATCAACCTCCTTAGTATTTATAATACATCTTTTGTGAGTAAATTTTTATAATTCAACCTATACTGGTTGATCGAACAATCAGCTGATTGCTAGGTATTGATTCAAATAACTATCAATTTATTCTAGATCGAATAAATTCATAAAATGTTCTTATAAACTATGTGATAGCACTCAACACGTTGCGAATTTTTCTTTGATTTAAGTTAATTTGTATAGCGCTTTGATTAATTCCCCAACTATGCATAGAAAGGCCTTAAAACGAGCTCGTTTGATTTATCACTCACATTAATGACGTTCTTGACGGTCTCGTGGATTGAATTAATTATTTCCAATAATTAATTAGGCAGGTCCCTTTCGTCTCTGCTGGGCTAGCGCGTGGTCCAGATTTCTTATAGATTTCTCTCCGAATTAAAGATATATTCATGGGAATTGATTACAAATTACGAACTCTTCAACAACACTGAGTTCACAGATAATTTAACATTAATTACAAATATTTCACATTTAAAAAAGGGGTTGGCTTGATAATTTTAAAATTTAAAGGAAGAAAGAACCCTAAACTCCATGTGCATCCTCTCAGGTCAAGATCACAAGCCAGAAGAAGGTGGTTTTCAGAAAAATCTCTTCCTTGAATGATTTGTAAGCTTTTCTCTCTGATTGGCTTTTAATTTAACAAACTCAATACAATTGGTTGCTTCAGAATCAGGGCTTCTTCAACTTTATAATAGAAAAAATAAATAAAAGTTTTTTATATAAATATATGGAGTGATTATCTTGAACTATTTTCATAAATAAGTCGCGATATACGATGTTAACAAACAATATACATTTAGTTTTTCATATGAGTTTTGTGTACTCTTGATTTTCGTGCTTTTTAGATTATAATAAATATTTATACAGCAAAAATAGTTGTCCGTATTTCTATACATCAACCTTCCTTAGTATATATAATACATCTTTTGTGAGTAAATTTTTATAATTCAACCTATACTGGTTGATCGAACAATCAGCTGATTTGCTAGGTATTGATTCAAATAACTATCAATTTATTCTAGATCGATTGATTCATTTAAAAGTGTAAACAAATAATTCTAACCTCAATGTACTTTTATTTTTTATAATCTGCCAATAATAAATAAGCCGCTTTATAATTTTTAATTCTGCCAATGGATTCTCATCAGTTGTTGAATCACAGTTATGCATGTTCTTCCTTATCATTTTAGATAATACGATTACTCTTTATCGCTAACAACATTCGATTTTATTTGAATGGTCCTTTGACTAGGTTATCTTTTCTGTTTTTCATTTTATAATTCTATTGAAATTCACTAGTTCATTTCAAAATATTTTATGGTACTAAAATACCACGTGACACCGTTAAAAAGTTTATCGATAAGTCCAGGAAATGTGTTGTGCAAACTAATCCAAAATTCAAAAAAATCAAGCCGTGGATAACTGAAGGGCTGGTCAGGTCGGTTAGAGAAAGAGATAAATTGTACAAATTAGTTAAGAAACAACCATTTAATGTTGAGCTTGTGAATTACTTTAAGGCCTATAGGAATAGATTAAGTTGCTTGTTAAAAAACACTAAGAATCAATACTATAGAGATAAATTGAATGAAGCTGGAAACGATCCAAAAAAGTTTTGGCGTGTGATTAATGAGATATCAGGTCGAGATAACAAGAAACCGAGTTTTTCATTAGAACATTTTTCTAAGGAGGTCGAAAATATACAATCACCATCACTTAAATCAAAAACTATTGCTGATAAATTCAATGACTATTTTTTGCAGGTGGGTTAAAACCTCGCAGAAAAGGTAAATTCTAGAGGTGATTATATTATTAATGATGAAGACTATTGTTCGAATACCGAATTCCACTTCAAAGAGGTTACTGATAATGATATTTGCGCACTGTTTTAGAACTGAGAGGAATGTCTGCACCGGGTCATGATGGTATATCTACTAAAATGTTTAAACAACATATAAAATTATTCGTAAAGCCTCTAAAGTATATATACAACTTGAGTATCTCACAAGGCATCTTTCCAGATACTTTTAAGATAGCCAAAATTTTTCCACTGTTCAAAAATGGAGATAAGTCTGAAAAGAGTAACTATAGACCGATTTCTTTGTTAAGTGTTTTTTCTAAAGTTTTGGAGAAAATAGTTAAACATCAATTGAGTGATTACATTGAAACCAACAACATTCTAACTAACAAACAGTTCGGTTTCAGGAAAAACAAAAATATTTCTGATGCTCTTTTCAGCCTGATGCAAGAGATTGATCAGGCTTCAAGTGTTAATCTGGAAAGTTTAGTAATATTTCTCGATTTGGCAAAGGCCTTCGATACTGTTGACCGACAAAAACAGCTGAAAAAACTTGATTTTATTGGAATTCGTGATATTTCATATCAATGGTTCAAAAGTTATCTTTCTGATAGAAAACAAATTGTTCAAATATTAGGAGTAGATAGTAAACCAAATGTAATAGAGTATGGTGTGGTCCAAGGAAGTACTTTGGGTCCCTTACTGTTTCTAATCTATGTTAATAATGTGTCAAAAGTTCCAATCAAGGAAAATCTATTTTTATTTGCTGACGACACAGCAATACATGTGACTGGTAAAAATAAGCAAGAACTGTACCAAAACGCTACATCAGATCTTCATCTCTTGAAGAAATGGTTTGATAATAACATATTGACTTTAAATATTAAGAAATCTAAATTCATAGAAATTTTCTCCAGAAGAAGGCAAGAAGACAGAATTAATAACATCACTCTACATTCTTGTACTGAACCTACCAATATACAATGTAACTGTGAATCGATTGAAAGTGTAGTAGCTTATGAATATTTAGGAGTAATGATAGATGAGAAATTGAATTGGTCGGCTCATATTGCATTCTTGAAAAGTAAAATTCGCAAAGCCATTTACATTTTTTACCAATTGAACAAAATTCTATCACTAAAAGAGCTACGAAATATATATTTTTCTTATGTTCAGTCACTTATCGAAGTGGGAATTTTAGCTTATGGGGGTGCCTATAAAACATTACTAAAACCCTTGGAAGTTACACAGAAATCTATTATTAAAACAGCATTAAGAAAACGTATACGCACTCCTACTGATGAAATTTTTGAAGAATTCAATGTTTTAGTGTATAAGGCAAATTTATGTAAGAAATATATTATTATACATGTACAAAAATCATAAAGATATGTTTAAGAAAATTGAGCACAGCTATCAAACTCGTTCATCAGAAGCAATAGGAATCCAAGTTCCAAGGCTAGTCAACACTCATTCCACTACTAATAATTATTATATAGCACACACTCTGTATAGAAATCTGCCTGAAAATCTACATAATACCGAAGGTAAATCCAAAAATATTTATAAAAAAATGTTAATGACTGGTTAAAGGAGATTGGGAGGACAAATATAGAAGTGATAATTCATTCATTGTATAAATAAAGCAAATGTCGTGTAATGATAGTCCAAATTTAACTCTAAATGTTTACATCTTTTATACTTAAAATCCTTTAAACTTCAAATTTTTTCTGATATTAATACCTGGTTCACCCAAGAATGTGATAGATGCAAGTATGGGGACAGTCCGACGTTAGCCAATCATCGCCAAGACCCTCTTCCACACACAGGCTTTGCCTTTGTGGAGAGTTTTCATGAAGTTTTTCAAAATATAATGTTGTATTTTCTGGGGCTACGATATAATAACAATTAGATTTAGTTATAATGATTAATTTTTTAGTTCAACTGTAAGTTTTATTTATGATTGTTTGGTTGCAGAAGATGTAACGTTGTTGTATAATATGAATATTTGTACCCTGAAATCATGATAATAAAAACCAATTTGATTTGATTTGATTTGAATTTTGCAATGACCCCAACTTTAACGAACAATTATCATTCCTCTTCAATTTTTGGAAACAATAGGTCAACTTCAATCCAAATTTCACAAAGTTGCAAAGCATGCTGACATCACACCGCTGTCAGCCGCGTTTGATGGACGAGGCCCGTAAATACGGCTGGCGGTGGAGGGGTAAAGCATCTCTTTGCCGCATAATTTGGCTCGTAAATAACTGGCGCGCCGCGTCGCGCTCGCGAGAAAACGTGCGCCCCTCACACACACATTGACAGAAGTCAGGAGGACAACTAACGCACCCGCACACACACACACACACACACAAAACGTTGTCGTTGTAGTGTAGGAAACAATATGACAAACAGCGTATAAATTATGATTATTATTTGAAACATCGGAGTGAGACATGTCAAAAATGCTCTAGGGGATCGCTGTGGCGTTCAAGCGGTTTGGGGGTGGTTGAGAAGGGGCGAAGGGGGGTTAACGGGCAATTTATGAGATATTTCGAAAATGTGTCTGCCGAGTACAGAGTAGTAACAGGCAAGAGACTCGCGCGCGTTATTCTGATATATGGTCTCCACTGCTCATTTCTACTTTAATGACGGATGTGAAATGCGCCCAGACCTGGACTCACTCGAGTATTATGTCTGCTTTTCTCCTCCCGCTGCACTAAAATTCTCGCCAGTCAACATTTCCACTGTTGTTCTTCCTCCTCCTCCTCCTCATCACACAACAACAGACCTCCAAACAATCCCATCATCCTCCTCTTTTCCCCCAAAGAGTGATTGTAATGAGCTATCACCATTTTGGCAATGAGCTGCTGGCTGCTACAAATCTCCATCATGCACCCGCAGGTATCATTACCACAACAAAAGGTGGAACAACCCTCTTGTCATAATTATTATCGTCGCTGGATGTACCTGTACGTGTAATGTGCAATTTCGGATTAGTGGAGATCAAATGACTTCTAGGAAAGTTTCAATGCAATATATATTTATGAAAAGCTCAGTCTGCATGCTGCCTGGTGAAGCTGAAAATATATGATTTGATAAAGTCCTTGAAGGATGATGAAATGCCTTTTGAACAGTTCTTCACTATTGAATTCATATTACAACAATGTAATCATTCTTATTCTATAATCATCTTGTATGTTATGAGGAAATAGGAATACGAGAACAGCTGACTAGGTCTTGAACTCAATGAAGATCGAAAAGTATTAGGGCTGACTTGAGAAAATGATTTATCGAATGTAAGCACCTGATTGGCCGAGTAGTGTGATCTAGAAAATTTGTAATTGATTGGAGGCAGAGTCAAGACAGACAAATTCTCAACGAATATAGGGCCCCATACACTAAGGAACTTAGATCGGCGAACTTGGTTCTTGCGAACCAAGTTCCTCAGTGTATGTGGAAAATTGGCGAACCGCGAACCAAATTCGTGACGAATTTGGTCTTCAATCTGGATTAAAAACTTTGTTCCGTTCGTCCGCCAGGGCGATATATTCTATCTATATATATTATATTCAATATATTTTCTTCCCACAGCAGCTGCAAAATTTGAAACACTCATTCGTTCGCTCTCCCCACTACAGTGTGTGGGACAAATCCTACACGAACTTGGTTCCCCGAACCAAGTTTGCCGATCCAAGTTCCCTAGTTTATGGGGCCCTTATAGCTGAAGAAATTTTATTGCATCCAATAGTTCAAGCATAAATCTTGAAATTTATAAGTCGAGTTCAATTTTTCTACTAATCTTGAAATCTGTGAGAAAGTGGTATAATGTGTAGTCGGAATAATGCTTATTATTTTAGTACTCATAGAAACAAAAGCCTTCTTAAAATCCAATATTGTTCTTATATTATGTTAGCAATACGCCTTGAATTTTAATTATTGACTACTCAGTTTAAAGTGAGAGGAAAATGGGATTTATATTCTATGAAGTATCCAATAACGCTCTTGATATATAATTTGGAGTATTGTCATTACATCAAAGTCACTAGAAACCATTTTGGTTGGGAAAATCAATGTTTGTTCAGAATAATTTTAATTATCAGTTTTGGCGCTACAAATAATTCTTCAATTAAGAATTAATTGAAGCAGCCATCAACCTTCCCCACCCACCCCCAAAAAAATGATATTATCAAGAATTTATTGTATGTTATATAAGAACTTATGCAATATTAGAGAATAGCGACTCACTCACCTATCACCAACGCTTGGGGGAATGCTTCATGCTGTCTCAGATACTCAGAGGTGTTATCGGTTACCAAGAGTCAGAAAGTATTTCTGCAACGACGATATCAATGGTCTGTAGGTACTTTATGTTTTGAGAATATTGAAGACTTATTTATGTCAGTTGTTTCATAGAAAAGTCACTGCTTATCAATGCTGATTCTGAATCAGTAAACAAGGTTTGTCAATTATATACATATTGTTCATCGTAGGTTGCTTCATTGTTGGAAATTATTATCAATGATATCATTGTAATCTCTCTGTTTATCGGATTATCACTGTTTATTCAGATCACCTTATTCCATTATTAGCTCCTTGATATTGAAATATTCAATTTTCTCAAATAAAATATTCATTCTTTGGAGGTTTATTCGTTCAAAGATCAAATTCTTTAAAATATTTCTTGCTTCATGATCATATATATCCATTTTTGAAATTGAAATTGAAATATTCCTTTCTTGGTGATTTTATCATTTTGAGAAATGATCGGAATTATTGTAATGTCAATTTCAAAATATCCTCTATAGCCTCATGGAATGATGTGAAATATATACATTTATTGATATGCTCTGAAAAGTGGAAAATGACACATTATTAATATATTTTTGAGTTATGTGCATATTATTAAAACAACATTCCTACTTATAGTAGAACAACTACCAAACCGAACACCCAAGCTACTGATAGTTATTTCATCCACATTGATATGGGAATAGCTGCAATGTTATATAAAAAATAAAAATATTATTTAGCAACAAAAGTTTTTGATAGTGGTTCTTCTTCATACAATCAATCTTGGGAAGAATGAGCTCTCATGGGAATAGAGCGAACTCATCCTCAAAGATCGGTTCATGACCACTTTTCATTCATCGTTCAAGAACTACGATGGTGAATGAAACGTACAGCTGAAAAGATAGGAGTTTAAAAATGACTTCGCAGCTGGGTGCTGTGCCCTGCAACACTATTCAGTACTGAGACAGATAAAAAACTACCGTACTGAGACACTATACAGACAAAAATACAATAATTGTGGGGATTGTTGTTGAATGGAAGCCTCAATGGAAAAATAAAAATCACTATCAAAACGCTGAACAATACTGGAAACAATTTGATTTCATCTTCAGTATCTCGGAGAGAAGAGATCCACCTTTGTTGTTCGTGTACGTTGGTTTGACGACGATAGAGTCATTACTGTAGCTTGTCACGCGTAAGAGGTGATTCCGGTAGGGTGACGGTCAGTGGAGAGAGACAGAGAGAGCGTGAGAGCGTGAGAGAGAGAGAGAGAGAGAGAGAGGAGAGAGAGAGAAATAAGAAAGAGAGTGAGTGTGAGTAAGAAGAATAGGAGGAAAAAGTGCGAAAGAAAGAAAAAGGAGGGATAGAAATATGAGATGGATGGTGGAGGAGAAACGATGTGGTTGGTTTCAAAAAAAGGAATAATCTAGATTACTGGACAGTTGATAAAGGGAACTCAGGTTGGAAGAGGGAATCACTAAGTAATAAGAAATGAATACTAATAAATTTATGGAAGAGAAAGATGACGATAGAATATTGTGAAGTGGAATTTGTATTTGAGAAGAGGGAGGTACAAAGGAGCAATAACAGAAAATCATGTAGAGGTAGAGATCAATTATTGTACTGAATATCTTATAATTCCATTATTTCTGACTAGCAGAATCCAATAAAAAACTTGACAAACTGAAAACTTGAACTACTAAAATCTTATAGAATCGATAATGGACATCATTTATTTACCATTCTCGGTAAATGCAGAATCTATTTGCAAAATTTCAAGTTGATCATTTCAGTAGTTCAGACGTGATGTTGCGTCATTCGTGAATTTCCTATGCCCTACATTTATAAGCCGATTCCTTCCTCTATCATATTATAGATTTTTGGATATGTGCATGATTATAATACGTTATTGTGTTTTTGTGTGATATAAAAGTCACCCACATTGATATTTAATGGAATATGGATAATAATTATGGAAAACATACTGATGATCCCTAAATCACAATTTCATGAATTGCATGGTGAAAATCATTATTGAAAGAGAGGAAACGACTAAATTCGGTGTAAGAATGTTCCAGAGAGAATGAGAGAGGAGAGAGGTTGAGTGGAGGAGTGAAAGGTGAGGAGAGGAGGAGAAAGGGAAAGGAGGAAGGAGAGAAGTAAAATAGTAGAATAAGACGAATGCTGAGGGGTAGAGAGAGCAGGAAGAAGGGGGTGGAGCAGGAGGTGTAGAAGATGAACAGAGAAGGAATGTTGGAGAAGATAATTGTTGGGGAGGAGGAGAGGAAAAGAATGATAAGAGGAGAAAGAGATGATAGAGAGGAGAAAGATGAGAAGTAAGAAGAAAACCAGTAGCAGAAGGATTGACACAGCGTGAAAAGATTAGCGGAGTCATTGAGGTGTAGTACTCATGGGAACCCAGAAGCCAGAAGCTGAATGCCACAGATCACAGACGTCTAATGGACATTGACTAACAGCAGGTGGAACTCGACATCTATTCAGCATCAACTGTAGTTGTCCATATCAGTGCTGCTCTTCTCACTCACTCACTCTTTCAGGTTCAATCACCTTCGCACCGTATCATCTATGACTGACTCTCTCTCATGGATACTCTACAACTGTACTTGACAAGAACGGCATTACTCTCAAACTCATTCACTCATGATCCCTTTCTCTCTCACTTCCGATCTATGATCAGCTCTCTCTGTTTGATCCCCTTGAAGTCCTGTATCTCTGTCATCTTTGAAGCATTGATACCATGAATGGCCGCTTCAATCCACACGGGAGATAGTTCCATACTATGAATGAGAGTTTCATGATGGAAGTTACCTTAGATAGTAGGAAGATACCTTAGATCCGTTTGTAGAATCCAGCGATCTGTGTATGACAGTGAGTGATTACAAATGAAAAATTTTATGAGTCTTTGAAATATGTGTATAAGCGAGTGATCCATACTCTTATTATTTTATTGACATTATCCACTGTTCTCACTGTTAGGTGACCTAAGGTCAGCAAATAGATCACAGTGGTAACTGGGTGATATGAACCATTTCAGACAATTAATTATATACTAATAAAGTATTCCAATGGAGCTACTTGATTTGTTGATTAATAAAAAAATATTCAATAGTACAATTATGTTTTAAAAACTAGTTCTGTTCTACATGAAATAGTTTTAAACAAAAGGGTGGTATGAACGTATTTTTTATTAATATTTATAAATTATATTTTGACTGTAGATTTTTTTGATGATTATGAGACTCGTTAACTTATTTTAACTCCATTAACTTTGACAATTTGGGAGGTTTACAGTTTGTGATTTATTTCAATGATTTATCTCACTGCCAAACAATGATTAGACTTCGTGCTTAAATAATTGCTGGACAAAAGCTCAAAGCATTATTTTATATTATATTTTCAATTATCACTGAACTAGCAGCAGCTGAATCTGTAAATGGAATTCGATTCGATTGTCGTGACTGTTCTGGATAATCATATGAACAGTTTTCATAAAGTACCACTTTTTTCAATGATAATTGGAGAATAAACGATAAAATCAATTATTTTGAAAGATAATAATGAAATCATTCACAAAGCCAGATTTCAATTAGACAAATCGATACTATTTCTATGAATTCACAAAAATATCAGAATTATTAATACCCATTCATTTAAACACAAAGCATATTTCGAAAATATCGGCTTGACTTATTAGCTGTTGATGGACGAATTATTGTGCTATCAGGATGACATACTCCACGCAGTAGGTACGATTGCGAACAGACGGATAGAGGAGAGGGATGCCAATGATGGACGGCGAAAGAGGAATTGAATCAGTCGAATAGTGATGATGATGACCGATGATGATAGGGGGGAAAAGGGTTCCAAAGGGGACCCATTAAATGCAGGGGCTACAAACAAAAGGTGTAAGCGGCCTAGCCAAAACCAAAATCGGGGGACATTGGACAATACACTGGATTGATGATAGATGGACAGCCAGGGCGATTAGAGTCTACTGGATGATCTACTTCTCCTCTTCCCAACCACTCATCCTACTCTTCCTCCTCCTCTTTATTTTCCTTCCCCTCCTGATCGTCCTCCTCCTCCTTCTTCTCCTCCATCGCCACCACATCCTCCTCCAGGGCTCGGTGATTTGGAGTTTATGGGGAAATTCGGGGGAAAGTAGGTGTATGATAATTTCGATGGTCGGATGGAGTTATAAACAATTTATCATTCAGCCATGCACATGCTGTTCAAGTTATTAAAAATAAATCGGCTGATTTAACTTATCACTTCTGTCCTGCCTTTATAATTAGAGGTCGTTCCTTTATTATTTCTCTCCCAATTTTCTATTTTCTCATAATCCACTTCCTATATTACTCGGAGCTCACTAAGAGGAGGTCTATGTAAAAAGGTCATACTTTTTTTTCAAGGATAAGTCTAATCTTACTTATTGTTTCATACAATTTTTTTCTACATGAAATTAAATCTCATGGAATTTATTTTTTACCTCAGATGAATACTCTCAAAAGATGAGCAAGGGAAAATGAATTATTGTTCAGAACGCGTCAAGGATAGAATATAAGTTTAATCACTGATCTAAACATCCATCCATCAGATCTAACCATAAACTTACTGTTTAGCTCAACTGAAAGAAGTCAACGATTTCTATATCACTGCAATTAGAACATAAACAATGATCGCCACTACATCATTCATATTGGCAGTTTTTGCACACTCTTCTTCATCATCCTCTTTCATGTACGTTTCATCCTTGTTATATTCTGTCCTCTATCTCAACGTTATCATGATATATCGACAGTAATTATTTCTTACTCACCTTTCCTCCTATTTTTCCCCCCCAGTAATTTTCTAAATTCCTCACACATTATCTCTCAGGTTATCTAACACTTTTCAGAAATCTAACTACTCTACGTCGAACTCCTGTTTCCCTTCCCTCAATTTAATATTGGTCTTTATTCCATTTTCTGATTCTCACCTATAAACTATCTTGTAAATTATCTCCGACTTCTCTCAACTCCCGTGGTCTACTCTTCATCTTCTCATCTTTTCTTCTCATTCATCTCATCTCCATCATTCCCAGACAAATTTTATCCTCTCATCCATCTTATTCCTTAACTTCTACTCAACTCTTTCCACTTATCCCACCCCTCTCCTCTTCTTCCCTCATACAGTCTTCCACTTCTTTCATCATACTTCCCACCCCTTTTATTTCTTTCAATTCCCTATATCCCTTATGCTACACCCCTTCTTTCTCTCTCCATCCCAATTTACCCCCAAACTCCTTATCCCTCACTCGTCATCCATCCTACCAATCACACTCTCCATTCGACTACTGCACTACATATCACAAATCACTCACAAAAATGATTCGCCAGCTTTCGTTTGTTACTACACAGTCATCAAAACCTCTCCACTTGCGCGCCATAAAATTAATTTATTACTTTCATATGCTTTCGACGCTCGTTGCGTCGATGAGTGGGTGACATGTGATGGAGGAAGAGGATGGTGGATATCTATAAAAGTTGGGGTGGTCTAGAGTTGTGATATAGAGGGAGAGAGGGGGATGTAGAAGTGGAGGGGTGATGTTAAAGCTGCCATAAATATGAGCCATCATCCATCGTGTCCAGTTTTCGAAAAGCGCGCGCCAACGACTAATCCATCATGGCGGCGGCGGTACTGCCAGCGACGATACAATGATGACGAATGGCGCTCTAATAAAAGCCATAAATATGTCAAAGCGTCACGAGTCGAGCATCAATCACGTGACATGACACGGTTCACGGCCAATTATTGTCGGCTGTCAACGGCAAAGCCAACTAGAACACGCTCACGCACCGACACGACACGACACAACACGACACGTAGAGTGAGTTGCAGCAAGTATTATTGTATGACGAGTACTTAGCAGACAGATATATATTCGGATGGGAGCTTTTGTTGTGTTTTGTGTGCAGGGGTGCTGGACATGATTTAGGTTCCAGTTCTGCTGTGAGCTGATGTCTGATGCTGACGAAAATGTGGGGAGATGATATCGAGTGGCGATATGGGAGAATGATATCAATATTAGTAAGAATATTCCCTCTGGAAAGGAAGAGGTGGAAAATAGAATGTTAAGACAATTGCTAAGTGGGCTACCACTTTTTCATGAGTGGGCTATAGCTGGAAAATTGTGAATATATCTTTTTGCTCCTTTAAATCAGTTCTCTGATTTCAATACCGTTCAAAAGTTACAGCCAATTGAAAAAATGACTATTTCTATTTTCTCATTTTTTCGGTGATTTTACCGTTATTCAAAAGTCTCTAAAACGAGTAAGGTACATGATAGAATCTTGTGATTGGTCTCAAATGGAAGAGAATTACATGTTCAATAAGCTACGTTGCCTTGAATCCATCTTGCATGACTGTTTATTATCGAAAAACTGTCAAGACGGTGGAAATGAGGTGAATATCAGAAATTTCTTGATTCTTTGCAACAAACATATCTTACTTCACGATTATACTTTCACAAAATTCATCTACCTCACATAAAAGAGGAGATTCTGTTCTTCAAATCAAGACCAAGTACCAATTTTTATCATTTCGGGTTACCGAGATACACAGTTTTGAATACAGGAATTGGCAATTTTTCTGTGTATTTAAATATGGGATAAAATAGACTGAAGGAGGAATTTTTTATTTTTCAACAAATTTCAGTTATGATACATGATTTTGAACCGCCTTGACGAGCTGAGAAGAATGAGCTGTAGTACGAGGAGATCCTGTCAAAAGTTATAAGTGTTTAAAGTTTTGATCCTTGACGTATCCTTATGACGTACCCCCCCAAACTAGGAAATACTGGAATTGAATGTTTCTAACGGGTGATTCTCATAGAAAATAACCCGCGTGAGATGATTTCAGCAGAAATATTTATTTTGTTTTTAGGAGGGCCTTGAAAAGGTATTATAATGAAAACTTTGTATTTCTGGCTGTAGGACATGATTTTCTATTTTTGGGTGTATTCCCCCTCCCACCACTACTAAATTCGAAAATTCCCAAGGAATCCTGTTCAGACTTGATTGTTCTTTTACGTGATGTGTGGCTTTAATCAATACTAGAAAAATATCCGAGTTGTATAGGGTAGAAGTGGTAGGTTTGCATAATTTTGAAAACCCCTTGAAAAATACCCCTTTTTTGAGAATTTGTAGCTCCGGAACCAAAAATGGTAGAATCCTGAACGACCACTAACTTTATTGGAAATGTTATTATTTTTAATTTTGTCAAGAATGATTTTTTTCCAAAAACTCGAAAATTTCGAGATTAAATGGAAAAATCAAAAGAAGTCTGAAATTTCAGGGGTTTCGGGGGGTTTTGGGGGTGAAGCCACCCTCTGGCGTGTCAGCAAATTCAGATTCGAATTCAACGCCCCAAAATACATATAGAACCGTCGAGAAAAATTCGTTCGGGGCCGTTTCCTGAGAAACGACCATTTGACTGGACTAATACGATTCCCAAACCATTTCCAGCTATCCATAGATCTTGTTCTATTTTAATTCATTCCATCGATACGTGAATGTATTTTATATTATTATATATCTATATGTTACATTATTTATTACAGTATATATTATTCTTATCTTATCGAGAATAACAATCATCTTATTCACACATGCACTTGGAACTCATAACTTCAAAGATGAATTTTGGGAAGGGGAATTTCATGAAGTATTTCTAAATTTTCCTTTGTCGATTCAAAAGATATTGAGAGTGATAAAAGTCATTTCTCTATCCATTATCTTTAAGCTTTTCATTCAATCATGAATTTTGAAGATATTCGTTTAAAATCATAGTCAGTCTATGGTCGATTAAGGCTGTGCAAAGGCTAAAAATAAACTTCATACTGGTAATTTGTATATCATCAAGGTATTAAAATGAAAAAGTTTTCTCAGGAAAACATATTTTTCCGATCATTACTTTTCGAGACATGAACGCCTAAAAGTTAAATTTTTGGACAGAGCATTTCAAAATCAGTAAGAGATGAGTCCATGAGATTTAGAGGATAAATTCTCCTATTGCTGATTGAATAAAACAAAAATTTTCTGAAAATATCCATTTTTGAGAAAGTTATTCAATTGACCAAAAATAACAAAACTAAAAGTTTTGTTATTCAATTGACCAAAAATAACAAAACTAAAAGTTTTTTTTGATCATTCTCAGTGAATTGAATTACTTTCTTGAAAGTAATCTCATCGATTTATCTCTTACTGAATTTGAAATGTTCTGTCTCAATAATTTACAATTCAGGCGCTTATATCTCAAAAATTAATGTTCGGGAAAAAAGTTCTCCTGAGAAAACTTTTTCATTTTGATAGCTTGATAATTAATATACACATCTAAAAACTTGAAAAAAATATAACCATTAGGAAGTTTATTTGTAGCATTTGCACATACTTGAGGGGGAGAAGCTTCATGTAGTTTGAGGATCACTTTCATGATTTTTCAATTCTATTTTTATAGTTTGATGATGTACTCTCCAATCACTTCAACTTGATAAACGTTTAAAGCGATGAGGAAATAAGAGAATATATTATTCATAGAAAACTGTATCGTTACACTGAAACTAAGGAGTTTGACGGTAGCTCAAAACATGTACAGCATTGAAGGGAGAAGGGTAGTCAGGTGGTGGTAGGAGGGGGAAGGGGACCGAATCCTTTCGTTGGCGGCTGGCAATTATTGAAGAACATTAAGAATGATAGACTGTCGACGAGGGAGTGTTATCGGCACAGCTTTTCAGCCAAGAAGGATGTTTGCTCAGAACGGGGAAGGATGTCGGGATGATAGGATGAGAGTGGGAAAAGAAGTGAGGGAATGATAATGATAGGGAGGAGGATGGTAAAGAGGGAATATATGGGAAAGGCAGAGTGGCAAAAGGAGAGGATGAAGTTGAGGATTAGGGTAAAAGAGGATAAGGGATGAGATGGAGAATATGCTAAGGAGGAGGAAAACTCAATAACTAGTTGTTGAGCAGGAAGGAAGAATAAGGTAAGAGGAAAATTCGAGATGAGCGAGTGAAAAGAAAGTATGGAAGAGAAAAAGCAGGATGGAAGAGAAGGAAGGAGAGCTATATTATGGAACAGAAACATTGATGAGGGTAAAAGCGAACGCGTGAAGTAGCCCGCAAAACCCAAAGAGTGAAGGATAGAGAGAAAGCAGACTCTATAGTTCACCAAGATGATTGAAAATATTGTAATTGGACAAAATGAAGAGTATGAGTTGGGAGAAAGAGACAAAGTGCCGAGATGAGTGACAAAGAGATCGAGTGACAGGAAAGATACAAACGAAAAATTAACCACTGAACGAGAGGTCAATAAACAGATTGAAAAAAGATTTCTATTGGAACGTACAATAGGACAAAACAACGGGACATTGAGAATGAGATTAAGAGGGAAAAATGAGAGAGAAGAGGGAAAATACATTTGTGCGAAGGTGTAAGAGAGTCAGGTGCATATTCATTTCTTTCTAATTCTTCTTGAAAATGAAATAAAATTTTATTCAATTTTTAAGAAGAATGAAAGAGAATGTTTTCAATTCCAGAATATACGTTATAAAATTATTATCGATTATATTCAAACAAGTTACTCTCATTGGTGAATGGATGGGATTGGTGAATGAAATATTATGTTTCACAAAATTTGTAATCTTGTGTGAAGTGAAAATGAAAGTGAAAGTGAAAATACAAGCATGTGGGAAAACAGGTGATTAGAATGAATTAAATAATCATAGCCGACTAGGAAGGAGTAGAATAGGAAAGATACAATGTCTGATGAAAGGAAAAGTATTTCTAAAAGATTATTATTAAAGGAAAGATTTGGAATATAGACATACATTACCTATTTTGGACGACTTAAGACAATTTAAGAACTAGAAAAAGTTTTTATTTTCTGACTATTGTATTGTTTGCTCTATTCAGTAGATATGAACAGGGGAAAAACGAACAAGCGTGCTAACTGAAGGATAAAAGAGGCCATATAGTAAAAAGCAAGAAGTGTGTTAGAGGGGTGAGAAATTATGTCTGTCAAGGTAAGAAGTTCAAGAGACTACAGTTAGAGAAATGATAGTAAGAAATAGAGGAGAGGAGAATATGATGAAAAAATGAATCAAGGAAGAAAAAAGAGAAAAATAATATTCGAATAATGATTAGCAATGGAAATTGGAAAGACCAAGAAGTGATAAGTAAGGAGTGAGATAAAGGAGTAAACTCAGAAGTGAAGTGAGAATTGAAGTGAAGAGAGAATGTGAAGGGAGTAAGAAGGAGAAGCGAATTGAGAAGTACAAAAGTGAGAAGGATACCAATTAGCAATACAGAGAAACGATGATGTCGACAGCGTTGCGAGGTACCGTGATGATTGCGAAGTGAAGGAGTCAAGATGCTTTCAACAGGAGGGTAGGCCTACTGCAGCGAGCGGGTGTAAGACTCGTGCTTCGGCACTTAATTGACATGATAAATCACAATAAAGTCGGACAGAGGCCGAGGGCCGAGCTGGTTTCATCAAGCAGTAAATAGCAGCTTCGCTAATCCCTCAAGCGCAATTACAAGTCAAATCTTGGAGAGACGCCATGAATATGGAGATGGATAATTAAAGTAACAGTCGGATAAGCCGAGTTTATGTCTGTGCCTTCGGAGTCATAACACCTTCGAGATAAGCCCTTTCCCTTCGCGTACTTCCGACCTTTGCTACCCTTTCAACCAGCGCCCTTGGCGGAGCAACCTTCGCCGAATTATAGTTTTGCTCCAGAAGTGTCCAAACTTGCGAAATCACCAGGGCGGTTGGTAACGATGTTTGGGATGATGGCTGTGTCTTAGGAATGATGTTACTAAGCACAGGTAACCACTCAGTCTCTGTTGGTCTCAATGTCCCACTAATCTTCCTCATAGTTTCATTGAAAACTGTATCAATTTTCTCAACATGTCTGCTGCGAGCCCAGACAGAAGAGCAGTACTTCCCTGTACTGTACAGAAGTGCAAGACTTGATGTTCGAAGGGCATTCATGTCACAACCCCAGGTTGTTCCCGCAAGTTTGCTGATGATACTTAGCCTTGTCTTCAATTTATCTCTCAACCCCTGCAGATGTTGTCAATATGTGAGGGATCTATCAAGTCTGACTGCTAGGTAACGGGGAGCTTCCTGATGAGATATTCTTTTGCCACATAACCTGAGATCAATTGTCTTTTTTGCATGCTGGTTACTGAGATGGAATATTGTTGAGACAGTTTTGGACGGGTTTGGCTTCAAGAACCACTGCTGGAAGTATTCTGCCATCAACTCTAAGTCCTCATTCAACACAATTTGGAGCTGATCAAAATTTCTACCTTGAGTAACAAGCCCAATGTCATCGGCATAAATAAACTTGCGTGATTGAGTAACAGGCAGGTCTGCAGTGTAAACATTGAACGAAATTGGTGAAAGAACCGATCCTTGAGGTAAACCATTTTGTAATCTTCTTATAGTGCTGAGTTTACCATAAAGAGACACTCTGCATGTACGGTCTCTCAAAATAGCTCCAAAGAGATTGACGGTTGCCTTGCATTTCAGGATCCTTGCTAACTTCAGAAGAAGACCTGATATCCACACTGTGTCATATGCTGCACTAAGGTCCAGAAATACGGCTCCTGATTTGAGGTTTCTCTCAAACCCATGCTCAATGTAGAGTATGAGTTGGGAGAAAGAGACAAAGTGCCGAGATGAGTGACAAAGAGATCGAGTGACAGGAAAGTTACAAACGAAAAATTAACCAGTGAACGAGATTTCTAATGGAACGTACAATAGAACAAAACAACCGGACATTGAGGATGAGATTAAGAGAGAAAAATCTGATGTGGTACACACACACAACTTTCCTTGCTTATTGAACTGTAAGCCTCATTCTTAAACGAGAAAAATTTAGGGGGATAACATAATGACGATTGGCAGCAAAATATTTGCAACTACGATCAGACTATGTATATGTGTATATATAACTGTTTTCAGAGTATTTTTTCCTTTGTGTAAATTGTGAAATTCGATGATTTTTTCAAAAGTCGTCAAAACAGCTGCTCTACAGATTAAATATCTCGACTATGACTGGGTTCTTTTTATAAACTGCTCTACCAACCTACCTCATGCACGAAAAGGAGGTTACAAAGTCCATTTCTCAAGGATGGGGTGGAACCCCCATTAGTTTCCCTGGAAAAAGACTCATGCCAGATGATAGAGCTGATAAATAACTAGACAGGGTATGAATTTGAAAAAAAACGGTCAAGTCATTTTTGAGAAAATCGTGAAAAACATGGTTTTTTAGTAATTATCTGCCATTTTCCTCAAGAATATTACGGAGCTCCTGCAATTTCCCCAGAAATAAGACTCATGTCAGTCGATAGGGCTTATAAATAGCTATCCATGGTATAAAATTGAAGAAAATTGTTAGTCGTTTTCGAGAAAAACGTGAAAAACATGGTTTTTTAGTAATAATCCGCCATCTTGAATTGAATTCCTTATTGTCGGATCCTCATGGTATAAGGATCTAAAGTTAAAAATTTCAAGTCAATCGGTTAATTAAGAATGAAGTTATCGTGTTCCCAGACATACACACACACACACACACAGACCAACACCCAAAAATCATGTATACGTTTCAAGGTCCCCTAATTTTGTTTGGAAAGCAATACTTTCCTTACCTATGGTAATAGGGCAAGGAAAGTAAAAATGAGAGAGAAGAGGGAAAATACATTTGTGCGAAGATGTAAGAGAGTCAGGTGCATATTAATATCTTTCTAATTCTTCTTGAAAATGGAATAAAATTTTATTCAATTTTCAAGAAGAATGAAAAAGAATGTTTTCAATTCCAGAATATCTATACTTATGAAATTCTTATCTCACTGACTCACTCTCTGATTCACTCACTGTCTCACTCACTGATCACGATTTCAGGAAAACTACTGGATGGATTGCAACAAAACTTGGAATATAGCTTCCTTATAAGTCCTAGGTGCTCACTAAGAGATCTATCGGCGATATTTCAACTCTAAGGGTGGTTTTTTAAGGGTTTGAAGTTCGTCTTTTAGCATGTATACTCTTCTTCTCCCAATCTCTTCTAATAATTGAAATTTCCTTATCATATGTTACTATGGAACTATAATAGAGAGAGTACCTCTTCGAAACAGTTGTTCACTGGCAACTGACTAATAATTTTTTGTCAGGTTGGCACGAAGTTGAAGAACTAATCAAAATGCATTTATCGAAAAAAAATTGATTGAGCACTGCTGCTTCAATCAGAGCTATTCCTGGGAGTATAGATAATTTTTATTTTTCATAAAACAAACTTTTATGACGGGAGTTTTTATCAATTGATCCTATTCTATCAGGACTAATATTTTGTTTGCATATCCGACAGATCACGAAAACTGCTTTAACAATTTCGATGCAATTTCAATAATTCAGTATGATATTATTTGGAGGGTATTTTTAAAACTTCAGAAGTGTCCGTTGTGAAATCTGTTTGCAAAGAATGAGGAAATTCGGCCAAAATTTAACTTGGCGAAAGAAAGGGGCTATTTATTAAAGCAGCCAAATAGCTGTTGTTGCTTTTCCTAATGTAAAAATATTTTCCATAGAAGTAAGGCGCTTTTCCCATGAATCAATTATTCCCAAACATTGATTGTTTTACCAAAGAAAATATAAGGTAGCTTTCGATAAAAATATTGGAGAACATGCATAACAGTTCGTTGATATTCACTTGAAACTGTCAGTATTCCTCATTGATAGCATCAATGCTCCCTATTCAAAAAATGCTGTGAATCTTACTATAATTTGGTTACTTCAGATCAGATGAAGTTAATAACCTAATGTTGATGATCGCTACTGTTTCAATATCATGTTTGACATTTTTGCTTTTTATGCCAGCTGTTATCCTATCCTATTATATTGAGCGAGCAATTTCTGTATATATTTATATGGTTATGTGGTTATCTAATAATTATGTGGTTATATATTTTTGTTCAACGGATCTCAAAAACGGCTCTAACGATTTTTACGGAATTTGGAACATAGTAGGTTTATTATATAAAAAATCGATTGCACTAGGTCTCATCCTTGGGAAAACTCGCTGAACGACATTAAAAGGATAAATCATCCTTAGCTGAAACAGCTGTGGATAGTAAAAACGTGAGTGAGCGAGTGAGTATGTGAAAAATCAAAATATCACATCCCCGAAATTCATAAGATGACAAATTATAGCCAGCTACGAAATATAAACAAGGCCATTTTAGAGAATTGTGTTTTGTTCATCAATAATTAATAAAAATAACGAGCGAAGCTCGGTGCCCCGATATTATACTATTAAATGAGCAATTTCTGTTTTTATGTTCAGATGTTTATATGTTCATATATCTGTATGTGACCGGATCTCGAAAATAGCTGTAACGATTTTCACGAAATTTGGAACAAAGTAGGTTTCTGATATAAAAATTTGATTGCACTAGGTCTCATCCTTGGGGAAACTTGCTGAACGACATTAAAAGGAAAATTCATCCTTGGCTGAAACAGCTGAGACTTTTGTCGTCTGTGGATAGTAAAGAAGTGAGTGAGCAAGTATGTGAAAAATCAAAATATCGCATCCCCGAGATTCATAAGATGACGTATAGCTAGCTGTGTTTTTTTTTTTTTTTGAAGTGTGAATAAATTGTTATTCTGATAGCCAGCTGTGAAATATAAACACGATCATCTCAGAGAATTGTGTTCTGTCATAGCCTACTATAGATAGAGTATATCTAAAGTAAGCCATGGTTCTGTCTATCAATAAATAAAAATAACGAGCGAAGGTCGGAGCCCCGATATTCAATTATAATAGCTGTCGTTGAGTTACCAAATTTGGCGACCTCATTTTAAAACATTGCAGTATTCATGGAACATCTGGAAGAATAGGTTCAGAAAGTGACCGGATGATAGCAATAGAAAATTTAAAATCGATCTCTCCAAACATATTGTAGTTGAATGTTCATTGTCAGTTGATAGAAATGCGACCAATTTCTTCAGCTTCTGTTGTATTGGTTCCTCTGTTGCTCTATGTTTGTAAGCAGCCATGGCCTTGAGAGAGCCAGTTGCACTTTCTGTCAGTTCCTAATCCGGAATACCACGAGAACCAATCAGAGAAGCCTTCTATTGAAAAAAACCATGCTCTGATTGATTGTCATGGAATATAAACATGATTGAAATTGAACAGGCTTTTGGCTTGCTATGTTAATATTTCAAAATCAGCTAAAAACTAAATCGAAGAAAAATATAATACTCAATCAGCTGCTCCTATTTCCTTTCATGATGTCATTACAATCATGACACAAGACAAACCTATTGATATTGATAGATCACAAGTAAATACTGAAGGTGTCAACTTAGATAGAAATTGAATTGAGTTACATATTAATTTACATCCAAATTTTCATCCCTAAGCTTTTGGTTTCAAGCGGAGATCAAAGAAAGAAAACATGTAATGGTAGTCAACAATCAAAGTGATTGAATAAACTCTATTCAGATTTATGCAAATTCACATTAAAATGATCCCACTTTAGTATCTATGATAGTAGGCTAAAGTTTAGAACATGAGAAATCAGCCACAATAAATGATACTCCAACTATTATGAATGGACTCTTATGTATATGAATGGATTTCCATGGAAGAAAGAATCAGTAGATTGGCTGCTCTCACACTTTTGAATTAGTAAAACGAAAAGTAAGTGATAGGCTATGCCAAAAATTCCAGAATAAGCAAGAGATCCATGGATACCAGAGTCAACAAATTCAAATAAACTTAATTTGGAATTCAATTTTCAATTACCCACATCAAACAAAAGCAAAATTAGCCTGATCACTGCTAATTTGATAACTGTCAACGAGGATAAAAGAGGCCATATAGTAAAAAGCAAGAAGTGTGGTAGAGGGGTGAGAAATTATGTCTGTCAAGGTAAGAAGTTCAAGAGACTATAGTTAGAGAAATGATAGTATGAATTAGAGGAGAGGAGAATATAATGAAAAAATGAATAAGATATCAAGGAAGAAAAAAGAGAAGAATAATATTCGAATAATGATTAGCAATGGAAATTGGAAAGACCAAGAAGTGAGAAGTGAGGAGTGAGATAAAGGAGTAAACTCAGGAGTGAAGTGAGAATTGAAGTGAAGAGAGAATGTGAAGAGAGTAAGAAGGAGAAGCGAATTGAGAAGTACAATAGTGAGAAGGATACCAATTAGCAATGCAGGGAAACGATGATGTCGACAGCGTTGCGAGGTACCGTGATGATTGCGAAGTGAAGGAGTCAAGATGCTTTCAACAGGAGGGTAGGCCTACTGCAGCGAGCGGGTGTAAGACTCGTGCTTCGGCACTTAATTGACATGATAAATCACAATAAAGTCGGACAGAGGCCGAGGGCCGAGCTGGTTTCATCAAGCAGTAAATAGCAGCTTCGCTAATCCCTCAAGCGCAATTACAAGTCAAATCTTGGAGAGACGCCATGAATATGGAGATGGATAATTAAAGTAACAGTCGGATAAGCCGAGTTTATGTCTGTGCCTTCGGAGTCATAACACCTTCGAGATAAGCCCTTTCCCTTCGCGTACTTCCGACCTTTGCTACCCTTTCAACCAGCGCCCTTGGCGGAGCAACCTTCGCCGAATTATAGTTTTGCTCCAGAAGTGTCCAAACTTGCGAAATCACCAGGGCGGTTGGTAACGATGTTTGGGATGATGGCTGTGTCTTAGCAATGATGTATGGATTAGGTCACCGTGTGGTCGATTCTTCTGCTATATCTCTCTGAGTAATAAGGAGAAATAATAATTTTAGAAATTTGAAATAGTCGCAAATGAAAAATGTCCAAACTTGCGAAATCACCAGGACGGTTGGTAACTTCAGGATGTCGGTTTTCTTAGCAGTGATGTTTCGATAAGGTGACCGTATGGTCGATTCATCTACTATTACTTTCTGATCGATAGGAAAAATCAATAATTATGAAAAAATTGAAACAGTTGCAAATGAAAAATGAAATATTATTAAACTTTCAAAAATATGCAATAAATGTTCATTTTGGTTCATGCCATATTCGAAAGAAAATTGGGAATGGATATAATCTATATCAAAATATCATGATGAATAATATTTATCATAATAATATTAATAATAATAATATTAGTATTATAATAATAATATTTATTTTTTTCTTGACTTTCAAGATAAATTTCAGTTTTTAAACCATTAATAATCTTCATTAGAATCCTATTGAAGAAAACTAACCACTTTTTCAGCTGAAGCAAGACTCTCCTTTTTTGAATTGAAAAGTAGATGATTGTGGAATAGAAATGACAAGGAGTAAAGCACCTTGCACGCATGGACAGTAGTAGCTTCAACTGGTAGCCGCTATCAGTGGCCAACGCCATCACACGGAGACATTAGCAGTGTCCGAGCCCCTTCTGACAGGAACAACACACTGTTCTCCAGTAGCCGCTACTATTAGCGACGCCACTATTGTCTTTGCGTGAGGGTTGGGGCTCAATGATGAACAGTAGTATTTGGTGGTACAAATGTCTAATGCAAGATGCAATTCAGTGCGATGGGAGATTCAATAGATTCTTTCACAAGTTGAGAAGGAGACAACTGCAGTACAACCTAATGGTCATTCAAAACTGTTCAATTATCATAATAATCGAACTTCAAGCATAGGTTTGTTAGGAATAAAGTGATTGATCATCGGACAAAATGAACATCAGTGCTAGGATACATAATCGTTGAGAATTTCATGTGTCAAATAATTTTTGTATGATGCATGACAACAAACAGACCGTCTGAGTAGTATTGATTTGCCGATGAAATCCATGTGGTTCACTTCGAATTTGTTTTGTTCACCCCCTCCTTTCACTGTCTAATTTGATTCAAGATCGACGGCTCATTTTGTTTGCGCGCGCGGATGCGTGTGAGTGTGCGTGCTATTAAAACGCGCGCGCGCGAGAAGCGAACGATGGGATTCGCAGATAAAATAGCATTAATTCCATGCTCACTTGACATATTTACGATTATTAGGAGCTCCTGGAAAAGGGTGAGCGCGCGACCAAGGAGACCCTCTAGGAGGGGAGGAGGAGGAGGGGGTGGAGGAGACGAGGAAGAGATATAATTTTAGAATTCATATCTGCTGCAGAGTCTCCACTGCTGCTATGCTATAGCAGCCGACATTAAAACGGCCCTAAGGCTTCGAAAACAAAAAGGGAATGATGGGGAGAGTGGAAGGATGATGAGGAAGGGGAGGATGATTTGATGTGAGGGTGAAGAGACGTTTGTCGATAAAGTTGGAGTGGAGAATAGTAGAATTGAAGAAGAGTGACAGAGACAAGAGTGGAGAGGAGCATTAGAAGATGGAGAAGGTAGTAAAGAAATTACGAAAACTAAAAATTGATTTCCTGAAAAAAGAAGGATTGGTGAAGAGGAGTAGAGATGGTTGATTGAGATATAAATAACAGGGGAGGTAAGGAGAAGGAAAATGCGTATGGAGAATGGGAAAAAACAGAGACAAAAGTTTGGAATTACTTACAAATACTTGGAGAAATAAGGGAGTCCAAGAAATAATCAAAGAATAAAGAGCGGGAGAGTAAGAAGCGAAAATGAGGAAGAGGACAAGAATAGCAGAAGTACAAGAAAATAGAAAAGAATAAGATAGAAAATAGAAAAGATGATAATATATAGTGGTGGTAGGGGAGCTTAGAGGAGAGGAGAGAGATAATAACCAGAGCTGAAAAAGTTGGGAGATTTACAATAAATATGATCGAAAACAAAAAATGAGACGAGTGAAAGAAGAGAGAATGGAAAACAAAAATTATAAGGATTGGAGGAGAAAGGAGAAAGATGAAGATTGAAAGTTGAACAATTGACGAGAATGACGGAAAGTGAATATTGTTGCAGAGTGGGCTGAAAGTGATGAGATTAGCGCCACTTGAACAGGCTGACGTATTCAAGTGAGTATTTCGCTTCTTATCGTCGATATTTTTTGAATCGCCACGCTAAAAAGGGGTGAAAACATACAAATGAACGACTGATATACGTACAAGGGTGCGTTCTGTCTGCGCTAAACAGGAGTGCAGACGAGGAGAAGTGGTTTTAATGGGAAATACTTCGAAAGAGACTGGAATATCTAAACTAACAGTAGCCTAGAATGATTCCAAGAAATAATGTGGAGGATCAGAACTGGAGGAAGAAGTTAGAGAGGGAAAGAAGGGAAGAGAAGAGAAGTTAGTGAAGAGATAGAGAAAACAGAAAGAGTAATACATAGGAGAAAATTTGAAAGTAGATTACCTAGGGTTTTTTCAGTATTACACCGAAAACTCAAAGGTCATATTCTTCATTACACATTCCCTAAGAATGACAATAGATGTTCTGCTCAACATAAATATTACACATAATATATCCCACGTATATCGGTAAAGCCCCGCACATCGATTTTTGCTCATACAATATTTTGCCGTCCTTATAAATTCTATCAGATTAAACGGAACTCGACAAACATGATCTGTTTGAAATTATCTATTATAATCTGATAGAATTTATGCGCGACGACCATTACTCTTTTTATCAGCAGATGAAAATTCTACGCGTATATCATCTCTATCTTACTGTTTCTGTACAAATGCATGTATACTAAGCATAGCATCAGCTGATAAGAAGTGAATGCGCGTCTTCGTGGCGCATGAGTCTGTACGCACCTTAATAACAATTATAGTTGACGCCACATGCATAGTTACACACAGATAGTAGAGACAGGATATGATGAACGGGTGAGAATGAATGTGACAAAACGAACTGACAAACTGAGACAGAGAGCGAAGAGCGTAACAAATGACGTGAGAGAGGAGAGAGAATGACAAGAGTGGAAAATCGCATTGACGGACATGGAGTAGAGCAGACAGGATGAGATCGTGGAAATGATCGCCATCCTGCTGGTTTCGGACTACCGCGGAGTCCGCTTCCTGCAGGAGGAAGCCGACCATTACCGGCTTTTGATAAATTAACCGTCAGCAATGATGCACCTCTGCTCTAGTGGCTGTGTCTGTGCCTCTGCAGAGTTCGAGTCTCCCGCTCTTTTATGACGGCTTCGTCACCACTCTACCCTAGAGTACTTGTCACTCATCCACCTCTATTTGTTGTCACTTTCTAATACACTCACTCCCACAATCTCTCTCTCTTTCTATGTCCCTTCCTCTTACTCATACTCTCCTGCTCTGATCCTTTCTCTGTCACTCTTCCACGCATGCAGAGAATGTAATGCTCTTCCAATTGTGTTTTCTACGTCTCTTTCCCTGTTAAAAAAAAGATTGCATGAGCACTTGCTTGGGGTTGATGGGTGATCAGCCTTATCGCTTGATTCTAATTCATCAGACTTCTCTTCTTTCGTTTGTGTATTTTGGATGAATTGCATATGGATCACTTTTCTATTCCTTTATTTATTATTAATTTTGTCTTCAGTCCGTTATTATTTTGTATTTGTCTTACATTTATACTTATTGCATTAAATTCCATTTAGTCTTATGTTATACTTAGTCTTACATCTATATTTTTGCTTGAATTATATTCTGTATATAATTTCTGTATTATTATACAGAATATCATTATATTTTCTTTTATTATATTTTTGCTACTTATATTTCTGCTGTAGAATGTTTTATAATGGGTCTGTCTAAGCCTAGCACAAAATAAAAATCAATCAATCAAACTTTTTGTATCTCAATTTTATTCTTTTCTATAACTCTCACTGGTAAGCGTCACTCCTCTTCTTCATGTCACTCATTCCTTCCTCTCTTACTCTCACTCATTTGCTACTCTACATCAATCCACTTTTGCATCCAATATTGAGTTTTATTTGTTTTTCTCTATTCTCTTGTAGGAACTTTATTCTTATTGTATAAAATTTCATAAAAATTGTACACGTGAAACTCGAACCTTATCTTGGACCTTGTCACTTTTAAATTTGGAAGAAAAATATCACAAGGACTACCTTATTATTTCATCTTTCAATAGTTATTACATTAGTGTCATTTGCATTGTCAATAAATAAAATAAAATAAAATAAATTGTATGTAATATGAATCGTTTTGTGGCAGAGAGTACTTAAATGTTGAAGCTTAGCTATCCATTGATAACGGCAATATTTATTTATTATTAATTTTGTCTTCAGTCCGTTATTATTTTGTATTTGTCTTACATTTATACTTATTGCATTAAATTCCATTTAGTCTTATGTTATACTTAGTCTTACATCTATATTTTTGCATGAATTATATTCTGTATATAATTTCTGTATTATTATACAGAATATCATTATATTTTCTATTATTATATTTTTTGCTACTTATATTTCTGCTGTAGAATGTTTTATAATGGGTCTGTCTAAGCCTAGCACAAAATAAAAATCAATCAATCAAACTTTTTGTACCTCAATTTTATTCTATTCTATAACTCTCACTGGTAAGCGTCACTCCTCTTCTTCATTGTCACTCATTCCTTCCTCTCTTACTCTCACTCATTTGCTACTCTACATCAATCCACTTTTGCATCCAATATTGAGTTTTATTTGTTTTTCTTCATTCTCTTGTAGGAACTTTATTCTTATTCTATAAAATTTTATAAAAATTGTACACGTGAAACTCTAACCTTATCTTGGACCTTGTCACTTTTAAATTTGGAAGAAAAATAGCACAAGGACTACCTTATTATTTCATCTTTCAATGTTATTACATTAGTGTCATTTGCATTGTCAATAAATAAAATAAAATAAATTGTATGTAATATGAATCGTTTTGTGGCAGAGAGTACTTAAATGTTGAAGCTTAGCTATCCATTGATAACGGCAATATTTATTTATTTATCACATTGTGTACAAATACTCAACATGAGGAAAGGCACAACAGGCTCATGCCCAAAACAGTCCCATTTCCAATTCATACTATACTGTCCAAATTAAAATGTTGGTTATGTCACTTTCACTTTTCAAAATACAATTTTTGCTCTTCAATACTCATAAACGTAATATTTAATGAATCAATCAATTTCTCCTATTCTATTCTCCTCATTCTCTTTCACTCTTCATTTCCATAATATTCTGGTTTTCTGTAAATAGAAAGGATATTCTTTATTATATATTCCCTATGATAGACAAATTAATATTCGTTTAAACTCCGCCAATTCATTTAGTTACATTACAATTTTTTTCACCAGTCTATCAGATTGACAATGGTGTAACAACCAAAATCGGTCTTTCTAAATTTCAATAAAATCTGTGGTTTTTGACAATTTCTTAGTCTTTTTATTTAATAACAATATTATTTAATCTAAATTGGAATTGCTTTCCGATCTATTATTTCTATTGAAGCTCGTTTTTATCGATCTTATTATCTCGATTCCTATAAGCACTTCCTTACATACTTCATTGAATTAAAAGCTATGTTCCCATCCATTGTAAACTAGTGCATAAGTGAGAATATTGTCGAGTAATCCAATCTTATCTCTTCTCTTTAGAATCCACTATCCAATATTCAATTCAAGTTTTGTTCGATTTTCTCTTTAATTATCCAATATCAATTTTGCCAATTATTATTACTTATTCATACTGTATAGTATAATGTCAATGATTTTGTGGCAGAGGGGACCTGGAGTTCTAGTTTCGTAATTTATATAAGCAATAATTATCATTCAATGTCTCTCTCCCACGTGCACATCGACAAACACTGTTTCTCTCGCAAATGTCATCTTCTACATCCTCCTCTTCCAAATCGATCCATAGAGTGATGATACTGGTAAAACTTCTCACAGTCATTTGTCTTTGGTCAATCATACTCTTTTTCTATCAGATAATGAGTGTTTCTTTCCAGAACAATCATCTCCCTTCTCTCACCAAGACAATCGCTCACCCCCTCTGTATTATGATACTAAATATCTCTTTCTCTCTCCAAGAGTCACCACACTCACCTCTCTCCTTCTCATTCATCCATCATCTCTCCATCTTTCCTCCTCCTTTCCCACAATCATTATCTCACTTCAACTCCACCAATCATTCTCACCGAAAGACTGATTGCTCATGCTTGTCATTCTACCTGTCTGTCTTCCACTACACAGTACAATACTACGCTTCCATTCAATAATCGGCATGATGGTAATTGCTCGAATCAATTTCCACACTGTTGGATGCTTTTTGTTGATGGCCACCTTTGACGTTGTCAATTTATCTCCACTATACTTCTTTCACTATTATAAGATGGACTGTCGAAGGATCTCATCTTTGGAGTCGATACTTATTTATTCGCTTTGTTGATAGCCCTAGTCATTTGAGTTACCTCCACCTGAGGTATTCATTTATGGATTCAGGAAGAACACCAACATAACGTTTCATGGAAGCCTCTCACTTTAGTGCAACAAACTTGGATCAGATACACAAGGAGGAAGCGATAGTAGTCGTAGAGTAATAATTCTTTCAATAATGCTCTCTTGGTTTGTAGTATTTAGAGTGATAAATTGATAGGATACCGGGTTATCAATCCAACGTGTTATAAATACGTGTATCAAAACAATGGATCATATATATTTCTAGAAATTACATCTCCAGTATTAAGTCACATTCAATCAAATTTCTTAGAGGAATTCTATAATGAATGTAATCTACGCTCCTCCAACAAGTTGATTGCATTCAGACTTCTAAGATTTTCCAGACTATGTGTACAGAGGAATCAACTGTTGATGTCACTCCTGAAAGATGATTAATTGATTCCATTCGATTTACCATCCTTTACTATTCTTACTATTCGTTTACTATTACTTTTGGCTCTATTCACTATAAAAAGCACATGAAATCATTTAAATAATTCGAATATTGTGAACATTCTCCATTATGAATCCTGTATAATCTATTACAAATCCCTCTATCATCATCAAAATTATTTTCATCATCATACTAATATTATTGAGATTTTATAAAATCTTAGATCGCTTTTCTAAGCTGATTTGATATTGGAGTAATTTGCTCGATTGGAAAATAAACTTGCTAGATTCAATTAACCTCATATATCAATCTAACTCTCTCTAATCTCTAATCAATATCTGCTTGAAAAATATAATGCAATAATGAGAATATTAATAAGAACATTCATTTTGAATAAAACCCATGAATACGAGAAACATAAATATGAACACTCAATATAAATATTGGAATGTAATAAAAAAATTGACTCTCAACGTCGATAGTAAACTCTAACGTCTCCAACTAAAGATACAACAAGCAAAAGAGAGAAAGGATAAGTAAATGAAGAATATTGTTGTGAACCCAAAAATTGTTTACAAGAATTGACAGCATTCTGTTAAGAGTGGAGGCTCCACGACCTTGTGAAGTACGGTCCATCGACTCCAACCAGAAAACTCTCGATCAACTTGCAAGAAGAGGAATAAGTGGATGAAGAATATCGATATATCGATGTATCGATGCTGGTCGTAAATAAATTGCAGGCCGAGTTTTACTTCTAGTTGCGTGTCATCGCTTCAGCTGGCAATAAACTCATCGACTTTATTGCGTCGATTGCCTCTTCAATTGATCGCTCGGCGGGTGAAGATGGAGAGAAAGAGAACAAGCTGAGAGAGAGAGAGAGAGTGATGATGAATGGAAAGACGTTTAGGATGAGGAGGATGAATAAGAAAAGAGAGATGAAGAATGAGAGAAGGAGCTTTGAATATGTTTGAAAGGTAAGACGAGTATGAAGATGATCCCTGGAAAAGTATGCACCTCAACGTATGCAGCGGAACGTGATAATGAATCAAGTGCGAGAAGGTTAACTCGATCATTTCAAGAATAAGTTAATACTTACGATGGCAATATATTGTAGATGAATTGGTTCTAATGAACGAGCAACGATCATTCAATCACAATCCCTGAATAAATAAAAACATGTATTTTGATAAGAGCTCAATTATCAAGACTACAAGAAGTAGAAGCACACCTGAATATCCTACTCCAAATACAAGATAAGCGTATTTCAAAATAGGTGTGTTTAATTCAATTTAATACTACATTCATTATCAATTCTCACACTGGTGCACAAGGAATCTCCCTTTCGCCGATATTTTTGCTTCACCTACTGTACTCATGCATGTGAGCATAAATTAAATCTTTTTTTCTTCATCCTTATTATATCATTTATCATGAATGAAGATATTATATCATTTCCTTATTTTTTAGCGAGTTTTTACAACTTCAGTTATGTCGCTTCTCGCACCCCAATCGCCATCTCTCCTTATTTATCCAGTCCTTATTATTTATAATTGAATAAATTAACATTTCCTAAATTTTCATGTATGTATTTTAAACAAGTGCAGTAGCATATACTTATTTATTTTATATAAAGCTTTCTTGTATTTTGTTTTTTTTTGGAAAATAAAATTATTCATTCATTCATTTTCAATTCATTTCCTTCTTATTATTGTAATACAGTTAGGTCCTTCCAACTTGTTAAATATATTCATCAATTCAAGGTGAATGGTAATATGAAACTTACAGAAGAATAGATCGTGGTAATTGATGAATAGAGAAAGTGTACGCTGTGAGGAGTTGAAATAGAATGGAGAGGTAGCATGGGTGGAGATGAAAAAAATTGGAGAAAGGAAAGTGAGGAGAGGATATTGAGAGAAATATCTATATTATAGATCTATGATAAATTGATGCAATGTAATATCAACATACAGATTTGAATAATTTATTATATAAAATATATAATACGAACCTATTTATGGAATAAATTAGAGAATAAAACTGAACTGAAGAGGATGAGAAGGAAATGTTCCTGAGAGAGAATAAATTCAGTAGGTGGTGGAAAAGGAAGATGAGAATGAGAAGTACCTAGGTGGGAGGAGAAGAGTGAAGAGAAAGAGCGCAAAGCAGCAAGAGATAGAGTTGTAAATCACACCTAATGATCGCAGCAAGCAGACGCCAGACCAACGGGATGATAAAACAATAAAACATTCGATGGACAGTCGGGAGGAAAGGAATTCCAACATCCCGCATTCAGCATACGTCATGATAGGCCATGAGAGTACACGCCATCATATAACTGATTGCCTATTGATGCTGTACTAAAACTTGCATCGAGATGGTGATTGCTCTGTATAAGATCTATAGGAACTCGTGTTTGAAATTGACGTTGTGATAAAGTGTACTTCGATACTTTCCTGTTGTACATAAGGTTCAAAATATGTTCCTGCTGTTATTAGCTCTTATGTATAATACATTTAAAAATAATTTACTTCAATATTATTTATTCGTCTTCCCTTGATGTTTGAAAAAATAGAATAATTGTACAAATTCCATTACAGTAGCCTACATCATCGTTCTCTTATTCATAAACTCTCGGAGAGGTGAGTTGCATATTATGTTGTTTTAATTTAGTTTATAGAATAATAAAGTTTAGTTAGGTTTTTTAGAAGAATGGGCTGCGAGGATGGTCTTGCTAACTAACAATAGCAATGAGGTGACTAATCGAATTCACTCAATCGAAAAACATCAAACTCATCTTCTTGCCTCCAAATAGAATAATAAAGTTAAGTTTAGTTTACTTTAAACTAAAGCTTAGTTTATGGTCTACCTGCGTAACAACTTGTAAAGTTGAATATGCTTTATAAAGCACCCCCCTCTTCCCATCCACACCCCAACAATTCCCACCACTGGCCCACCCAACTGTTCAGGTCAAGCGCCGCCACTGACCTCTCCATAATTATATAAACACTATTAAAATGGGTTCCTGATGAATGGTGATAGGACTCTGACTGGAAATATCAACGGAGAGTTGGATCCAATTCATAGAAGAAAGTTTGTTGCTTGCCTTTTATACTTCAACATAGGATAATGCTGTCTATTCGAATTATATGGTGGGAGACATTCTCTATTGACAAATTCCATATTCCATTATCTATTTGTGGATACAATTATTACAAAACATTTTAATATGATCTCCACAGGGACCTGAAGTTGAAAGCAGTCGATGTGATGATCACAAAAGCTGCCAGAAACCATGAAGAGACTCTACATTATCATTAGAACCATTAGAACATCCAAGCTCTACTACACCTCATTGACAACTCAACTACTAACAGTCAGGAGACTGAAAAGGAAGAAGCCTACAGATCTCGTGTAAATGTGGCATAGTGTTAGTGAGTGATACTGAAAGTAACAGTGCATGGCCATTGCTCAATAAATTAGACTGTGAAGGAGTCATATACCCCTTCAGTGTCAAACTTTAACTTATCAATTTAAGCTAGAATTGGAATGTTCATTAATCAAAGTGTTAGATTACAGTCAAATTACAATAAAAAATATATAAATATGATGGGGAACGAACAACAGGCTTGGTCCAAAACTATTCTATTCCCAAATTTTGATAATGAATTACATGTCAAATAAAATATGTTATGATTGAAAGTTGAAATTCAATTTTTGTCTGAAAAATATATATGAGTTTACATTCAGTTCTTAACGCTTTTCAGTTTAGAACATTATCTTATTGATGATTTTTGTATTTCAATGTAATCCTCTCTCATCCACTATCGCTCCATCTCTCTTCTCCAATTTCCTATTTCAATTGTAGTTATGACGATCTTACTGTAGTGATATCAAGGTTGATGAAGGTTGTCGTGATAAGACACAAAGTTGAACAATGTCTATTTCTCACCTGAAGACCAGCATCCATTATCTAGTCAGAACGGGAATCCTCACTCCCTAAAAAATATTCCATTGCCTATGTTTCTGCCTCCAGTTTCCGAAAACCACTAGATTTGTATTCATAATCAGAACTTTACCAATTCATTTCTTTTATTTTTGCCAGAGGTATTACAAGAAACATTATTGATTCAAAATTCACAGCTAAGAATATTATATTTGAGGGATAAAAACCAACTTTAGCCGTGATCTGCAGCTTAGAACGGCATATTGTTATGCTCTGAATCCACAGTTGCAAGCGCAGAGTTTCAAGAAGGGAGAGATAGAAAGAGTGAGAGAAGTAAGCCGTGTACATTTTGTTGAAGGAGGAAGGAGTGTTGTAATAGTACGGTGGGAGAGTCACTGGCGTAAAGTCTTCCCTAACTACGTAACGCTACGCAGTTCCGCAGATTTATGAATGGGACCCGTTGTCATGGCAACCAAGCCATGTCGGTTCTCAGCAACCACCGCGCTATCTACCAGCAAAATGAGGAACTACTTTTACTACCTTGGATCACGTGGTATCCTCGCTCCTGGAAACGTCCTGGCTATCTTTGAGTGATTTCTTCTGTTTTTTTCTCTCAGCTATGGTGTATGTGGATTTCAGCATTCCCTAGAAAAAAATATATGACATATCAATGATGAATGTTTAGAATTAATATTCATGTATTTGAAAAATCAATGGATGAATATTAAACAATATATTGAAAGATGTGTATTTTACGCAACTCGCTTAGGGGAAATAGAATAAATGGCATGGTTGTCTATTGGTTTATACAATAATTAGATTTTGATTGAAGCTGACTGTATCGTATCGAGCCTATTATTCTGTTTTTATCGTTCGTTAGTTTTCTGCATAATCTTGTATCACACTCAATCTCAAATACCTTGAAAAGAAACTCCATCTGGATTACTGATCACCTAGTCAACCCTTGGTCAACTAGTCATAAAAATTCAATGATTTTACAATAATTTAAACAATAATTTTATTTTTATCTAGTTCTGAAAAGCACTCTCGAATGAAATTCTATTTGTGAGCTATTCATCAATTTCTAGTGGACACAAAACGAAACGGACACGAATCCAATGAATATAGAATTTGATTGAGAACAAGTTAAAACTATTTTTCGCCACAGTGCACATAAAGCAGCTGTTTTCCAGTCCCTACATAGATCTGAAAGACATTGTTTGCAGACGACTCTCGTTTGACGTCAGAACAGGTTTCTTTCCGGCCTAGGCCGGAAAGAGTATCCTTTCCAGCCGCTAACATGGAACTAAGAAAGGTGATCAAAAAACAGCTGATCAAAAAACTTTTCATTATTTGTCTTCATTATTCAATAATTAAAACATTTATAATAATATCATCTTATTGTCATTTGAAAGAATAAAAAAGTATAAACTCAACCTCCCACATAATTGAACATCATCTTTTAGGTTAATCAGACAAATCAGAATGAAAAATAAAAATACTTGGACAATTTCCTGATATTCAGATTACCTCAGATTTGCTAGAGCTATCACCTTCCACTTCTGCTTTCGGAAGTGCTTAGTAAACAACTATTCTCATATAAATATATATATATATTATATATATATATATATATATTGTTTATTTTTGTGTGTGGCAAAAAATAGCGTTCGCACCACGGGCAAAAATGTTTTTCCGGCTCTCAATCTTTTCTTGAGAACCGATTTCGAGCCGGAAAAATCTCATTTTCTGCTCTAGGTGCGAAATATACTAATACGAAAATGATAAAATCCACTATTGTATGAACTTTGAATAGGTCATTGAAGAACTTTTGATGTATTTGTCTTGTTGGAATATATTTGAAATCTCTATTCCACTGATCAAGAGTAAAGTTTTTTCCAAGCTGATAAAACTTGTTTGAAAATTCAAGTAATTTTTTCAGCGGAGAAGGATTGATCATTAGCTGAAACAATAACATTTTTGAGGATACAATCAATTCAAAATGTACTCACATATACAGAGAATTTTTCTTGGGCACTCCTGTTTGATTCTAATAAAGTAACAAATTCCAATCAATATAAATGCAACCAGTCATTTATTTTTACCTGAACTGAATCAAAATATGATGATCACAACCGATATTGTTGATAATTTTTGAAGAACGACAAGAAGCTGAAGAAGTCTAACTAGAAGTCTGAAGAACCATCATTATTAGTACTGTAGAGGAAATTATAATATTATTGATATAGAATGCTGTTTCTCAAAAAGCATCGATAACTACAGACAGGAACAACAGGGTTAAATGTTATACAATCGGGTTCTAATGATGCACTTACTGAAAATTATATACTGAGCAGCTTTGTGACAAAAATGTTGGAAGGAATCAGAAACTAGTAAACCATAGTCTTACGACAATATAAAGATGATATATGGATTATTGGTATACAACATGCTGCGAAATATGTTAAGAAGAAAGTGATGATTTTTCTGCAATCCATTACGAGAACTATTTCAGTAGAGCAACAAATATATTTTCTAATAATGTATGTATAAGTAATTCAAAGAAGAGAACATTCTTCATCCTTCATGATAACGGATTTCAGATATTTCTTGGTAAGGAAATCAAAAGTCCAACAGACCCCTCACCAGAAAAATATGAGTAATTTAAGGCAGAGCCCATCTGGATGGTGACGATGCATTACGCCGAGTAAATCCGCTAGTGGGCCCCTGGGAGAAGCCAGCAAATAACAATATTCAGAGCAAGGCGAGAGAAAATGAAGGAGACAGAGAGACAAACGGCAAGAATTTCTCCTGGTCAGCAATTCGCGGAGGATACCGAGTGGATGTGGCTCCACATTTCATTCCTTGCGCGTGTGTGAGTCATACAACTATATATACCTAGATCTATGTGTGGTTGTGTTGGTGTGTTCTTACCTAAGTATAAAATGTGCGACCAATAATTCTCGTCGGAGGCTATAGTATTGTAGTTTAATGACGTCCGATAGCAGGGAGGAGGTGGAGGTGGAGGCCCCATATTGTAAGGGATGTCCTTCGACGCCTAGAAGGTCCTGCAGGAATACCTCGGTCTCCTTTCCTTGTCTTTGGCTCAAATAATAGAGGTCATAGCTTAGAGTCTGTGTCCAGTGGCAGCAAGGCAGTACACCGTGATCTAAACATCCCAAGGGACGCAATAAGCCTCCTCTTCCTCCCCTCATCGCAACATGGCTGCCTTCTCCTCAGTCTCAGTCTCCAACTTGTTACCTAGCGCTTTGTCATAAGATCAACCAGCCTCTCTAGGCTTTCCCTCTACCCAGGTTGACTTTCTGTTACGCTATTCTGTTTTCCCTACTGTTCTTCGCCTATTTCCTCTCATTTTCCTAGAAACTACCTCTTCCTGTTCTCTGGTCTTTCACTCACTCATCTCCTAATATTATTCTGTCTACACAATCGATGACTTGGATGTCTTGCATTGAATCTATTAATTTCTCCATTTTGTCATTCTCATCCTTCTTTCCAATTTAAATATTATAAAATTTACTAATTCTACCGATATTTCTCGTCTCTACCTCTTTCTTCTCCTTTTATCAACCATATAAGGGTGTGTGTGACGGTGAGGACCTGGAGTCCTGACTCCGCACTAATAATGGCATGAAATCAATAAATCAATCAACCTTCTCTTGTCTTCCCTAAACCATCCTTTTTCACTCTTTTCCATACTTGGTTGACTCTTCCAACTACCTTTGTTATCAGAATAGTGTACAAATGAATCTCAAATCAAGCCACTACCCTTCTTTATTTATCTAATAGAACATCTCCTCTCAATATATTTTTCAACTCTTCCAACATTATCCGAATGAATAGAAAAATATAGTCTTACTTCACAGCTTCATACGATTACAAAACATTTATTCTTAACTTATTTACTTCTATCTTCTTAACATCTCATTAACATAGAATAAAATTAATATTGGTGGATAAAATATTATTTTCATGATATTTTCTGTTTCTTTTAATTTTTCTTGTTCTTATTCTTCTCCGACTCTGTCTTCTTGTATCTCCCAGTTCCTCTCCAAGAAGCTTCCTTCTCTTTTCTCTACCATTCCGCTTCTCACTCCACCAACAGTTTCTTGTCTCAAAATCAACATCCTATAACCTTATCTCTCCAATGTTCTTACTTGGTAAAATATAGTCCAAATGCAGCTCGATCTATTTCTCTCTCATTCCCCTTTCTTCTTTGTCTTCCTCCACCACTTTCCATATACCTTTAATTACTCCTGTACTTCGTCTTGCCGGACACTGGGTCCGTTTGGCCAGTATAAATTATGGAGACAATACATTGTACTGCTATTATTTTGCACCCTTGCAATTTCTAGAGAGCTAGATAAGCCACATGGACATCCCACTAGAATAATGTGGGTAGAGTGTCTTATCATTGGTATCCTATCTTCTGCTTCTTATATGAGAATAGAATATTGATGTATGTTGTCAATAGAATGAACTCCAACATGATTCTTCTAGTATAGCTCACAACAATATTGTCTATAGTTTTTCTTTTTCCGTTAGGGCTACTCTTTAATTGAAATAAATATAATAATCGAAGTACCCTTTTTTAAAATTGTTTACTCACAATATGTTCCGGCTATGATGCCATTATCAAGTGATTGAAAAATACATTTTTTATTTCATTTTTCAATCACTTGATAAGGGCATCAAAACATGTTGTGAGTAAACAATTTTAAAAAGGGTACTTAGATTTCTATTTTTATTTCTGTCTATAGTTTATATGATTACATGATCGTCTGTGATGCAGTTTGGTGATGATTGAAGAAGCTCATATGGAGATGATACTCCATCAAAAGAATGGAGTGGGAGAGAAGGGAAGTTGTCCGAGAAGCGGAAGCTAGAATGTTCAAAACTGAAAGAAGGCCTACAAAAATGCAACGTATTCTGAAAAACTTCAAAGTACTTCGAAGCTGGTGAACACAAAGTCTATGAGTAAATAATTTCTAGTAATCGCCTTCCTTTTCAATGACTCCACTAATAATAATAATAATTGCACTTGTAATGATGTTGAAGGTAAACTATGGATTTTCCATATTGCTCTCCTGTGAATGGTATATGGCCTATACACTTTGAATCGTTCCTCAAAGGACAATAGAATGTTTGTAGCAATGCAATTGGAAATAATTTCATGATACTGAACGTCATCTTTCCTGTTAAATACTGCTGATAAAAAGGAAATATAAGCAAAGAGTAGTTATAATTCAACGGGCGAGAAAATTACAAGGTATAAATATAACGAAAGTACCGTACATCATGAATTAGATAATAATTAGCAAAATTCTATCGATTTACTCATTGAATTAGATCGTTCTCACTATTAGCTGTTCAGTGAGTGGTTCTGGATATCTGCAGTCAATTAACTCATTCTTTGTGATTCAGTTAACTCAGACAAATTCCCAAAAAAACTGCACAAATGCCTTTTGAAATTCAGTCACACATCTAATAATTGCACACAGAAAATCGGCCGGTAATTTATTTAGTTTCATTGCCATTACCCGCTCGAACATCATCTAATGCACACTAATTACAGGGCCAGCTTTGTAATGTGACCCATACGTGTATATTAATTAAATGAGAAATTAATGGACCAAATAATTTCTCATCTATTCGAGGGTTGCTTTTTTGTCGTTGTGTCACCCGCGCGTTTTAGGGAAGCGAATTAATTAATTAAAACAAGTCTATGATCTGGTGAAAGGTAGACTACAACATACAGCAGATGTGGAGGTTTCTGTAGATAGATATGTGAGTGTGTGTAGCTGGATGACAAAAACATATTTGTACAAACGCGGCAGTGACCAAAACGTATTTATTCGGCTTTATTTATTGGACAGAGTGCGATGGCACATCTCTCTGTTGGCCAGAGGTTTGAATTTAATATCTCTAGCGGTGAAGCTTGCTGCAATTTTGAAATAATTCCCCTCACTCGATACAGGGCGGTGTGTGTGTTAATGCGATACATCCATTTGCCAAACTAGATGCATGCCACACGTAGAGCGGAGCACGATTTGAACGGTTCGAAAAGAAAATTTAGTGCCTTCAAAAGCAGGTGGCGTTGCTGAAAGCTGAGCGGCGATTGGTCGAATATTGAAGCATGTTGGGATGCACTGCGCAGTTGTCCGTTTATGTGAATAATAATACTTTGGTGCACTCTGGTCATGTGGTCGAGTGCATCATATTATTTGTGATAGAAGAGGACGACAATATTATTTGATGAACATGAGAGGAACGATAATGGTCACGCACTGTTCTCCACGTTTATTCAATCATTTTATGATAATCTCTAGAGGAATGAATTTTCAAAAGTTGAATTATTTTGAATAACTGAAAATTTTAAACAAACTTTTGAAGTTCAACTGGATTATTGAATCAAGTATCAAGTGAATGATCGCTAATGATCATTAATTAACGATGTAGGAGCTGTTTTTTTCCTTGATTTTTAAAGCACCTGGTTAAAGACTAATAAGCTATTCTATTTTGACTTAAATTGATAAAAATATTGTTTGTGGAGGTAAAACCCATTGGTTAAGCCTTCTATATTGGTTAAGGATTATATTGAAAATTATTGTTAGCATAAAAGGATACAGTATTCTGCCTTTGCACTTCCAATTGAACACTTTAGCACTAAACTAATTCGTGTGGCTTTCTGCGTTGTAGTCTTCTTACTCCATGCACGTTGAGCAGCTGGATTGCTTTCACATTCACATGTTGAAGAAGTCTTTACTCATGTTTTTCTGCAAATCTTCGAATTTCACTGATGACTGTCGCCTCTCCCAGGTCGCGGTGGAGATCACAGTTCCTGATGTACCAAGGAGCGTCTACACAACGCCTTTTATTCTGGATCTCTTTTGTAATCTATTGTACTATGTTTATCTCGAAATCCGAATTGTTGGGTTGGTATTAATCCATTATCGTTCAGATAAGGCTTTAATCTTTTCAGTAGAAGTTTCTCGAATAATTTAGATATCATTGGCAGTAGTGAAATTAGCCTATACGAAGTTACATCATGTGGTGGCTTTCCAGGTTTTGGTATCACGATGACATCTTGGCACATATTTCAATCGGAATGAAGCGTTGAAGAGATGGCATGGCTTTACAACTGCTTTTCTTGGGAGCTCCTGTAGAATTTCTCCAATTATTAAGTCGAAACCTGGCGTTTTCTTTCTGCTCAACTTTCCAATATCATATTCTACCTCCTTTGGCGATGTTGGAGTGATGACTCCTGCTCCAAGATGATGAGGATTCTCATCTATAATTGTTTCCTCATGAGGTGAGAAAACCTTTTGAAGTTGATCAGCAAACAAATCGGCTTTCTCTTTATTGCTCCTTGTCCAGCAATCTTGATTCTTCTTTATTGGTGTAACTTGTTCAAGAGGTCTCTTCATTTTCCTGGTTGATCTCCATAATGAAAAATTTGTAGTAGATTCATTGGTTAACTCTTCTAAGTATTTATTGATGTCATGTTGTTCTACATACAGTATTATATTTCTTAGTGCATTAGTAATTCCATCAAGTTCTGTTTTAATTCTTGGATTTCTTGTTGATTGCCATGATCTTGTTATACTTCTTTTTTCTATCAACTCTCTTACCGCTACAGGATAGCAATTACCTTTGAAAATTTCCCAGGTACATTGTTGGATATTGATTACAAACTCCTGGACTTCACTTTCTAGTTCATCTATAGTTTGCAGAGATTTTTTCAAGTCTATTTTAGAGTCTATCATATTTTTAGAAGTTTCTAAATCTGTGTACCTGTTGATGAGTCTAGGTGGCATTTCTTTTTCAACAGCTGCACTGTGCATTGTCAAAACTATTGGTGAATGGTCAGAGTTGAGATCAAATTCTTCTTCATCTTCAACACAGTTTGGTGAAATATTTTTTGTGATGTAGGAGCTGTGAATGAAATCTTTTTGAAAAATATAATTCCAATGTGTAGAAGATTGTGGAAGCTTGTAATCTTCCCCAAGTATATAATACGCCTCGATCGGATCATCGAATTCATCACTAATTAAACCGAGAGTTAAACTAATTAATTAATAAAAATAATGCCAATAGGTTTTTCATATTGCTCATTACGATCTACGCTGTACTTATCTCATAAACTTTTCATTTGAGTATTCTGTACTTCTGAATCGCATGCATTCCAGTGGGACAAGCATGAAAACAATGTCATCTTCCAAAACAACTCTGTTGGTGTCCTGAGAAATAAAGTAATATAAATATTATAGAAGAATAATCACGTTGTTTTTTTTCAGATTCCAGACCTGTGGAGTATGAGATTGTGGAGCGCTAGAATAAACCAGGAATAGGTCAAATAGTTTAATCAGCTTGTGATTTAAAACCACAATATACCACATTGCAATATATGCGACGGTATCTTCATGGTCCTAGATTGTCTCAGGCAGTGCATAATAATTATACTTACCTATAATGTTATTGAATTCTATTTTTTCTATTCCATTTTTTATTTATTCATCGTTACAAATCTTAAAAAAATATGACTGGATGAGAGCAACAGGCCCAGTCAAAAACTGCTGTAATCCTAAACTTTATTATTAGTAAACTTTCCAAAAGATAGGTTTCACTTCCAAGGAAGTGCTCTAATAATAACTGCTCGAATATCAACTGCTCTAATCCAAAATTTTATGAATAGTAAGCTATCCAAAAGATAGGTTGCAGTCTCATTCCTGATATGTTTTCACTTCCAAGAATCTGAGTCAAATTTTATGTCCAAAATGAAGAAAATATTAAATATTTATTTTGAATACTGGCAATGTATGACTGGAAGATACTGCCATAGAATAAGCATGGTATTGCTAATCAGCCGATTTAGTACTACATAGTAATTTGAATGATATTCGTAGAAGACAGCAGACAGACATAAATCAAGAAAAACATATAAAGAAGCTTGATAAGTAATTGACCGAGTGAAGTGAGGTCTAAGATTCAAGTCGACGGTTTTGCATTTCTCTTTATGTTTATATTTTTGTTTTTATGTTCCGCATTTACAGCGAAAACAGCGATAGATTTTAATGAAATTCGACAGGTATGTTCCTTTTTGAATTTCGCGTCGACGTATACATAAGGTTTTTTAAAATTTTGCATTTTAAGGATAATACAGAAGGAAAAGGATTTTCCTTTGATCACCAATATTACCGTAGAAATCAGACTATGGAATTATTCATCATAAATCAGCTGTCTAGTGGACTACTAGTAGTTCTGTGAACAGTAGACCTCGTGCTCAGTAAGTTACAGAAGAGTATCATAGAAACTAGAGGAGATATAGAAAAAGTTGTAGAATGAATATTATAAGAAATTATGTAAGCTTCAGTTTTGTATATAACAGTTATGTCCGTAGTTTTCCAATTATATGTGAGAAAAAAAAACATGGTGCCTTTGAACAACCCCCACCCCCTTAGCACAAGGTGTAGGGGTAGGGACTTCTGATATGTTTACCTCCTTACTACCCTAAACAGAACTGCGGGGTCAAAAATCGACTTCTCAACTTTTCCCTCTATAACCTTTCCTTGACTGGACTATATAAACATAAAGAGAAATGCAAAACCGTCGACTTGAATCTTAGACCTCACTATGCTCGGTCAATAGCCTAATACCACCAGTTCAAAAACATCGAACATCATGAAAATGTATCTTTCCATCAACGTTAGTAGACAGTTGCTTAGTGGACTATAATACTACCCGTTCAAAAACATCGGACATCTTGAGAATGTATCTTTCCATCAACGTTAGTAGACAGTTAACTATAATACTACCCGTTCAAAAACATCGAACATATTGAAAATGTATATTTCCATCAACTTTAGTAGACAGCTGTTGTTTAGTGGACTATAGTACTACCCGTTCAAAAACATCGAACATCTTGAAAGTGTATCTTTCCATCAACGTAAGTAGACAGTTGACTATAATACTACCCGTTCAAAAACATCGAACATATTGAAAATCTATCTTTCCATCAACTTTAGTAGACATTTGTTTAGTGGACTATAATACTACCCGTTCAAAAGCATCGAACATCTTGAAAATGTATCTTTCCATCAACGTTGTCTACTAACTTCGTCTTTCCATAAGCTGAGGCCATGATTCTAGTTTGGAGTTATTGATAGAAATCATTTTTTCTACATTTTTCTTTTTCAATCGTATGATTAAAGTTGCTACAAATATTATGAAAAAGAAATTTATTTCTAAAATCATGGAAAGTGAGAAATGAAGTTTGTAGGAAATCAGCATTATAGGTAGTTTATTTTGCTAATTCCAACACACCGATTTTTCGCCAACACGACAACACAGAATGTTCTCTGATGGGTTGATTGGATTGGCAGCCAGACTGATAACAGCGCTCACACTCACATTCCGGGACGACACGTCACGGTACGATAGGACAGGAAGTTCTATGTTTATTTAGGATTTTTTCTAGACATTTTAAATTCATAAATTATTTATTAATTTTTATAAAACATAACAACATGTCAATGTAACTTACTGAGCGCGAGGTCTACTGTTCACAGAACTACTAGTAATGTAGGCTTATTGGGGAAAAGATTATCTAAGCTACATCCACATAATTTTGCATGACTATTATAAATAACAACACAAAGCTCATAAGTAACAAGCAAATTCTAACAGCCTCTTCCCCCCAACAACACGTGAAACAAGCGGCGGCTGAAGTTTGTAAAGCGGGCTTCATTTCGACAATGATCAACTTGGAAAATATGAGAAGCGAGGCGGCAGCCCTCAACACTCAGCCAACAGTCTGCTCAGTCTCAGTCGGCTTGATGGTGATGAGACTTGATGGGCCTCGCCCAACCACCCCAGTCAAATGTTATTAAGATGTGGTTAATAAGAAAATGTGGTGACACCCCTCATCCACCTCCCCCGCCATCACACAAACCCTTCATAATAATTCAGCCTCCTTACCCTTTTCTCTTTCTCACTTACCAATTTTCCTCATTATGATCTGTTTTCTCACTCTACAATCTTTGTTGCTATTCTCCTTCCTAACTTCAAAATCGTTCTTGTTACTCCGCTTTTTCGACAATCATTTTTCGTAACAAATTCCACCTTCTCACTCTACGATCTTCACCATTACTGTCCTTTCATCTTTTACGTTACATATAATTCTTCTCTTCGAATGTTTATTCCATCATCACTCTCGATTCTCTTCCACTATTCTAGTTTCATATCCTCACTTACTCTGTTCATTTCTGTCTTCTCCTCTTAGTTGTAAATTACATCTCTCTTCCAAAATCTCCTGATCTTCTTTTTTTTTGTTCATTTCCATCCTCACTCCCCTTGCAATATCCTACATTATTCTCTTTCTCATTTCTCATAATCTCAATCAAATGCTGTTGCACCTTTCCTTTTGACTAATCATTTTAATGACCATTCTAATCCAGTTATTTAAGCTAAGAATGTTTTGTTTACTGTATAGAGTTTGTTGTTTGAGAGGGTATCTGTGAGGGTTATCTATTTGAAAAAAAAATGGAATTTTCATTGATGAATGTATTACAAATATTTCCTTTCGGACCTAGAATGAATCAATAATGCATTGTTGAGATACATGTAGAAACCGCGATATTGATGAAAATTAGATTAGTGATAGAAATGAAGTTGGAGTTGGGGACTTCGATAGCTTTGTGGGATAAGTTCGAGAATAGGGAAAGTTTGATAGATGCATCCTAGAAGAGTTGAAATTATTTGAAATTCCACGATAAAGATTTTATTCGATTGTCAAATAATTAATTTTTTTAAAACTTAGGCAGAACTGTGAAACGTGGTATGTGAGAAATCTCATTGAGGATGAATAATATAGATCCTTCTATGTTGCATTTTTAGCTTACAATATTTCTTCCAATCTCAATAGTTTTTCATTATGAATCATTCAATAGCTCATAGCTTCAAATTTCAATATTCTTCTATATTTCGATTCTTATAAACAATTGATCAAACCAATTGAAGAAATGACAAAAGAAAGTGGTGGAATTCGACCAAAGAATCAATTAATTATAAGAATAACCTAGACTGTGAAGAATTGCCAAAATGATGGATGACTACTGGATATCTTATGAATATCTTCCATCCCCTATGATTGATATTGAACGCAACCGGACATCCTAGAGGAATTTGTCTCCTTAATCATGGCTGTCATTCAACAGCTTCCATTGTGTCGTGGAGATGCCAGACTGGACTTGGCTTGTGGCGATCTGACTGTGCTAATCGCACCTGTCTCAGTACTCGATCAGTCCAACAAAGAGATGGAACAACTTAATTAATCTGTTAAACAGTCCGGCTAAGACGAATGCTGAACTGCTGAACGGCATCAACGATTAGAGTTACGCCTCACGAGTTGGAATGCTATTTTCTCCTTCTTCGTCTTATTCTGCTCCTTCTCCTCCTCTTCCTCCTCCTCCTCCTCCTTCTTCTCCAACTCCTCCTTTTTCTTTCCACGCACTTCATCCATTTACTCACTCATCAATTTTTTCCTTTTCCTCTTCCTCCACTTCATTCTTCACCACTTCTTCTTTTTCTCTACCTTCACCTCCTCCTTTTCATATTAAATATGTCATCATCCTCTTCCTGCTCTGACTCCTCCCCTTCCTAACCTCACAACTTAATATTCTCCTTCTCCTCTCATTCTTCACACTTCTTTTGATAGACAAGGATAGCAAAACCAACGTTGATCAATTACTGTCATTATAACGTTGACCTCACTATAGTAGCAGTTAATTCACACCAGTACTATCAGTGGGGAAACACTTCAGGCCATCTAGTCTAGTTAGTGTGAAAAAGAATGGAAATGTTAATCTCATAAACTCTATTACAAAGTCTTACTCAATCTATACTCTTTTGATTCTTTCGTGATGAATATACAGAGATGCAGTGATTCAGTAATTATCTCAACTGTTCAAAGGATTCTATTGGGAATTTTGGCCTATTGAATTCATGAAGCTAATATTATTGATGAGAGAACTTATTACGCCTTTATATTCGAGGTGGAGTTTAGAACAATGAGAAATGAAATGTTGGATAAGTGTGAGATGGAATAGATACTAATGTAGGGAAGAGAATTAATTCATGCTCACATTAATTGATGAAATTATTGATCAACTCGAATTTGTAAGATTGTAAAACAAAGTTTGAACGTTTAATAGACGAAATAAGTAGCCTTCAATTGAGAAGATAGAAGAACGTATTGAAGACTTGTCTACAATTGATACGATAAAGTGATTTATCATTTTAAAACCCAGACCAAACATTCATCAACTAATGTTGAATAGAATGATCTATATTCCAAGAATTGTGCCACTCAAACTTATTCTCTCCAATAAGAAGATCATTTTTCTCAATACAGAAGGACAAAAACTGCCAAACGAGAATAATGTTGCCGAAGATTCTTCTATCACAAAAATATCAAACCCAGCCAACTCTTTCACAAACTCTTCTATCCCCTCTCCCAAGAACACGCGTCACTCAGCCACTTTGATCTCTTTGTCGCTCGCGCCAACTTGACACTTCATGCCCATGGTGTCTCTGTCTAATTGAACGCTAACCGCAAATTAGCACACAGCTGTTGTCCGCCCGTTCTGATTTTGAAGAGCGAACACGACGCTGCAAGCAATCGCCGCCGCTTCCTCAGTACACAGAACACAATCTCTTTGCTTTGCGTCGGTGACAACCCGATAGCTTTCCCGGCGAGTTTCCTCGGAGTTTTCCAGCGACGGAAAAGCGTTGAAGATCAGTCGGTGGCAGCCGACTAGCCTGGGGAGGTTCGGGGTAGTTGGCGTAGTTAGTTTTCTCTTCTCTTCACTTCAAAGCAACTGCTTTATCTTTGTCTCGACTAATCACCGACTGTCGTTTTGTCTGTCTGTCCGTCTGTCTTTTCCTGACCGTTTCAGGACGGAGTAAGAGAAGAAGAAAGGGTAGAAGAGAGCAAAGGGTTTGGTAAGGAAAGAGTGGCAGTAGTAGCTCATCAGAAAGAAGAGGAAACGCAGCTAATTAGTGTAAGAAAAAGCGTTGTACTGTGTTTAACGCACTCCGCCTGGTCTGTGTTTAGACTGCCGGCAGCGATCTTCTTCATCTTCTTCATCAGCCGAGTGATGCATTCGAGTGGAAATGCAGTCGGTTGAGGACAGCGCAAAGATGGCGAGTGAATGACAAGCGAAAGACTGCAGGAAAGAAGGGGAAAAGGAAAAATATCGTTAGATAAGGAAGGGTGGTTGTGGGAAAGAGAGGTAAAGGCAGCAGTAGTCAGTGGGAAAAGGAAGGATTGGAGAGGTAAAGTGTGTGTGTGTGGAAAAACTTCCCATGCAAACGTTTTCAGCTTTCTAAAACGAGCAGGTCTGGAAAGGTCTGAAATGTTAAAAGGCGAAGCAGGCCTGAAAAAAATAGAGTAGATAAAGATTAGGAAGTAGATACAGGTGTAATCACCAACTGGTAGAAGAAGAATTCAAATAAATTATTAGAGAAGAAAATATGTTATTGAAGAATATTATACAAGAATTGAATTGAGAAAATAAAGAAGGTACAAAAATGAGTAGAATTAAAGAAAAAAAGACAGTAGTTGGGGGGAAGTCGAACAGAAAATAAAGATGTCTTGGAGAAAATTATTCAGATTGATTGATTCTTTCATTTGATCATTGGTATAGGAACAGCAAATTGGAGAAAAAATAAAAAGTAAAATGAAAAAAATTGGAGTAGTACAGAAGAAAGTTGGATAAGCAAGGAAGTCAAATAGGAAGGAAAAACAGAATATAACAAATTAAAAAAGTAGCAAAAGAGAGAAACTGAGTTAACGGAAAAGGGAGAAATTTAATAGACGATACTTGATGAAGACAATTGTGAAGGAATATTGATTCAAGACAAGAATCATCATGAAAAAAAACTGTTAGGAGTTCGACAAAGAGACAAAGGCGAAAAATATGGATAGAAAAAGGAATAAGATCAGAAGAGAATTATGGTATGGAAACATGTAGAGAACTGGAAGAATGAATTCATGAAAAAGAGAACGAATAGGAAATTTGCAGATTGAGAGGAATTTGAAGGACAAAACAAAGACGGTGAATAAGAGGAGGAAGAAAAAGGAGAAGGAGAAGGAGAAGTAGAAGGAGAAGGAGAAGGAAAAGGAGAAGGAGAAGGAGAAGGAGAAGAAGAAGAAGAAGAAGAAGAAGAAGAAGAAGAAGAAGAAGAACTGGAAGAACAAGGAGACGAAGCGAGTCAGCCGCAAAAGTCTGTCCACCCTTTCGTTAGACGATGGATGACAATTAGTCCAACGATGTTGATTATAATGATGATTACATCCAACTGCACTACAAAGACAACCAACGCAAATTAATTAACAGAAAGATCACACGAATGCGAATGCCCATCCACCGGCAATTACACTGACGAGTGAGTGCATCGTCTCTCATCCTCGATTGTCTTTCACTTCTGGTCTGTCTCCCTCAACTCCTTCATCATCATCATCATCGTCATCTTCTTCTTCTTCTGCTTCTTCCTCTTCTTCTCCATCTCCTTCTCCTTCTCCTCGTCCCCGTCCTCATCTCTGAAACAAAAGAGGCCGTCGGCTGTACAACTTACACGTCAGCATTCCTCATTCTCATCATCAGCAGACGTTGTCTCTTCAAGCAACTAACCTCCCCCCCCCATACAGCAAGTGTCCTTGTCGACTCATCATTCCGTCCAACTTGTCGTGTACGGACCGAATAATAATTGTTGGAAATCAGTCAGTCGATCACACAATCAGTTTGACCAGAAGCAGCCGGTAATCATCGTTCGGAAAAGCCATTGTAGAGGCAAAATCGATCGATTTGATTCTCAGTACTTTGCAGGCGTTAATTATAAAAGATGATTTGATATCCCGATTGAAAATGATCAAGAACATTCAATACTCAAGTAGAAATGAGTATCGAAGATACTCATACTATAAGATATACATTACTAGCCGTCAGGCTCGCTTCGCTCGCCATATTCGTCTAGCAAGGGGGCTCCGCCCCCTGGACCCCCGACTGGATCGTTCAGAAATGAGATCAGCGGGCTCGCCTGCATTTTTCATTTGAGCATGCTTCATCCTATCAGGAAGTCAAAGTACTGAGAAAACGCCGAAAAGCTGAGAAAAACGCTGATTTTGGGCGTATCTTTGATGAAATATTAAAGTCACCTCATCACAACATTTTTAGACCCTACCTAAACCTCTGTCTAAAATTTGGACATTTTCTGTCTATTTCTTGATGAAAGAACTGAGAAAACGCAAAACTCTAATTTTGGGCGTATCTTTGGCGTTATTTCAAATTCCTTCTAACACAACATTATTACACTCTAGCTTAGCTTCTGTACTAAATTTGAACAGAAATAGAAAGAAAAATAAAAATCTCAGTACCCTTTATGAATTATTTAATCACAACATGTTTCGGACATTGATGCCATCCGAAACATGTTGTGATTAAATAATTCATAAAGGGTACTGAGATTTTTATTTTTCTTTCTATTTCTATAAAAAGTAGCCCTATACAGAAAAGAGATAAATTTGAACAATTTCTGTTCATTTGTTCTCGATAAATCTGAGAAAAAGCAAAAAAAAGCGCTGGAAAAACGCTAATCTTGGGCGTATCTTTGACGTTATTGCAAATTCCTTCTAACACAACGGGGCCAACTGAATATATCCACCAAATTTGATCGTTTTTGGTCTGGTAGATTTTTAGCTCTGCGAGTGAGTGAGTGAGTCAGTCAGTGGGTGAATGTGAGCAATATACGAGAAGTTAGGTATGATTTGTGGAGTTTAGGTGTGTATTATCAATTTAAGCTATGAAAATCTCGGCATTTTCCAAAAAATAGTGAATTATTAATGAGAAAGATGAGTGCAAGATGGTCAGAGAAAGCAAGGAGACAGGTAACAAGGAAACAAGGTGAGTATAAAAGGGAGGGATAAAAGAACAATAAATGCAGAGGATCGAAACACGAATATACTGATGCATTGAGAAGTTGAGGAAGAGGAAGGGAATTGAAGAAAAGAAATTGAAAGGAGTTAAAAGAGAAAGAGAAGAAGATTGAAGAGAGATTTAGATAGAGCAGACACAGCATGTTGACCAAAGACGCAGGTTGACCCACGTAGCGATAAGCAGAGTAGCATAAAAGCTATCACTGACTAGATAACCACCTATTATGTATATACATATATATGTAACATAATATGTACGCATGTCTGGACTACATGTGTGTACCTGGAATGTCGTAGCCTGTTAAGTAGCAGTGTTGAGATTTAGGAGGCAAGTGTTAGTGCTTTAGCTGTGTCCCCCTACGAATCCTTCCCTCTTACATAAGGGAAGAAGTGGAATGAGAAGATGAAATTGGAGATAAACCACGATTAGAAGGGAGAAGTTGAAGCTAAATGGGAAGAAGAAGGAGATTAGAATATCGAGTGAAAGGGGGCAGATGGAGGAGGAGAAGTAGAGAAAGAAGAATGAGAACAAGGAAGATGGAGGTGGAAGAGCATGAGAAGAAGTGGGGAAAATATAAATGAAGAGTGAGAAGTGGAGAGAATAGAGATTGATGGAAGAAGAAAGGATTAATAATGAGTTCGCGACTGGAGAGAACGAAAAAGAAGAATGATATCGCGAGTAATCTGATAAGGAGTAGAACAGTGGAGAAGCGAAATGAGACAAAAAAGGAGTAAAAATAAAAATAAGATATATTTATTAAGAGAACCATTAGCAACATTATGGAAAAGATAAGACAGAAGACAAATGCGGAGAATAAAGTATAAAAAAGAGAAGATAATGGAAAACATGTGATTATTGAAGCATCCAAAGAGGAATGTCAATCAGAAACGAAAAGGCGAGAATATAAAAAGAAGATTCGTTGAAAGGAAATAAGGAAAATGCAGCTGAAGAAGGGAAATACTCACTCCAAATAATTTATTTTGTACATAAGTAGTGACTACCAGGACTAAGCATAGTACACGGCAACAGTAATAAGTAACTTTCATGTGTACCCTATTCTGGGGAAAGGAAGGGAAAACTCCCTTCTTAACGAGTAGTGGACTATGGTCAAGGTAGATGGAGATTCCCACAGAAGAGTCATATTATGGATAGAATAACGATGAAAGGGAGAAGAGATTCAGGAGAATAAGGAGAGGAGCAGCTGAAGTAACATTCAGAGGAAGAGGAATTGGTGGAAGAGAAAGTGGAATGATAATAAGAGGGGACGAAAGAGAAAGGGGAGAGAGAAAACAACGGTGATGGTGTAAATGAAAAGAGAAGGAGGAGAAATAATGTGAGAAGAGGGTTGAAAAATATTGGTGGAAGGGAAGGTAAGGTGGAAGTGCCGCATCCCGTACAATAATAATTGGAAAGACCATTTCAGCGGAATGTCCAGTCCATCCCTTCTGAAGGAATATGTGTAGGGCGAGATACACTCTTGTACCTTTATTTTCTTCCCTCGCCACCCTTCTTTATCTTTGCATCCTCATTCCCTGTTTTAATCCCTGGTCATAAAGTAGCCGTTACCTCTTAGCAACGGTGGTGACTGTCCAGTAGATAGCACTCTCACCCTCTCTCTTTTCGTCCCCTTCTTCTCTTTTAAGCAGAGTTTTATTCTCCCTTTATCTTCCACCTGAAGTCTACCCGGCTGAGTCTCCTTCACCTTTCGTCACTCCGTCTTCCACCATTTTTGTTTTTCCTCCTATTCTTATCCACTGAGCTTTCCATTGACTACTTTTCACTCTCCTTTGATACGTTCGTCGTGTTTTCCATCATCTTCACTGGTTCAAACTTTCTTCTCAATATCATTTCACTGTAATTATGTTACTTTGTCAATATTTCTAGAATTTTGTTCTTACTGTCATTTTACTATTTTTAAGATTGTTATTACTGCCATTTTACAATTCATCACGTTTATCATTTTTCATTGATTTCCTTTGATCTTTTTTTGTAGAGTAATCTCTCCGATTTCTTCCTCCTCATGATCATTCTCATCAACTTTCCTCCTCCTTCCTTCTTCTCACCCACCTATACCAAATCACTCAATCTCTCCATTTCCATCTGAATCCTCTAATTTCTGTGATATTTTTCAATCTTTTTTCCATATCTGATCTTTTCACTCTTTCAATCATGTATGCCATCAGAATATCGATCGGTTTTTTGATACAGTTCAGTATATCTCTCTTCTACCGATTATTCTCTCCCTCATCACAGTCCTGATAAATTTCCTTCTCACATTCCCCAACCACAAAATCTTTGTATATTCTTCTTTCTCCTTTGAACTTCTTCAAATTGTTCATTCATTCACTTATAATTTTGTTCCTCTTCCCTCTGCTTATTTTCATCTTGACTTTTTTCCCTGTCAGCTCTATTCTGTTTTTCTCCATCTTGTTTTTCTCACTCGACTTCATCGTGTCTATTTCTTTTGTATTTTTCACTGTTTCCAAATTCCTTTCCGTTCTCCTCTCGTTTCTCTTCCTCTATCCTATCACACACCAACTCACCATTCCATTGTACACACTACTACAAAAAACCAGCACCAACACGCCTGTAGAAAGTATTTGCATTCCCTCCATCACGCCTCCTCTTTTCACCCTTCTTCTATCCTCTTCCCACCCTGTTCTTTTCGCACTCTATCCGGTAAGGATTTCACACTTCCCCCTCTTCCAACGTCCGTCTCTCCTTCTACTTTTCCTTGATCCCCGAAATGAGCCGAAAAAGAAATAAAAATAGCGGAAGAAACAATCGCGAAAACGCCGCATCACAAATCACTTTTTAGTATCCACTCTAAATAATGGTATGCGACTGCTGTGTTGTTTGTTTCTGACACGAGTTCTGGTGGTGACTGTACTAATTTCAAGTTATTGAAAGAGGGCAGAATCGATCTTGCTTCAATATTCTGCTATTTCCATCATAACCTATAAAATCCATTTAAACAATAGGCCTAAATGTGACAGAATCTGAATAGGAGAGTATTTTCGTCCCGAAATCCCATATTTAAATGCCTAGGAATGAATAAGAGCATGAGTTTCATTATTAACTGAATCAATCAGCACAACAGACATTTTGGAGACTCTTCTAACTCGAATATATCTAATAAATTTCAACTATAATTATAATCCACTAGGTAAGAGAGATGTTGGTATCCACGCAATAATAGAGAACTTTCAATATTGCAGGTTCATTTCAATAAGTAGCCAAAAATTTGTAAGAAATATACTCGTACTATACGTACTATATACATGGAGAATATAATAGCTGATCATAGAACCTTGCAGAATATACATTTATGTTTATTTTTCTGTTTTGTTGTCAAGTTTTTGAAAGTGGTCTCATTGAAAATAAGTTCTCAATACGATGAAATTTATTCTGTACTCGAATTATCTGTATTTTAATGACAACATTCAGATTGGAACAACCAACTTTATATAGCCTTATTTGGACAATATCAATTATTGTGCTATTCTCTGAAATACATTATCAGATTCTCAGAAGTTCGAATCAAAAGCATAATCGAACAATAAATGATAATGGGAACTGACGATAGAATTGGTGACAATTGGAAATAATGAGAATTGGTGCTCGAACTTAGATCAATAAAACGTGTTATAAAATATACAACAGATCATGAAATGAGGCCATCAAAAGGATATGCGATGTATGTCTATTTAAATACTCCATTACGTGGGAATTAAAAAAACTGAGCTTAGCCAATTCAACAGAGGTATGAAAACTTCACAATTTCCTAAAATAACAAGAACGTATCACGCAATATTACCATCCGCATGATTGAAGCTGATACCCGAGTCTTCCTATAACAGCTCTTCTCATCTGTAAAGAGCATCATATCAGAGCTTAAGATCATTCTCGGAATGGCCACTCCCCGTTACAAAAGATAACGAACTCAAAAATACACAGACCCCGGTGAGAATAGAAGACTACATGAGCAATACAATTACCGTTTTCATCTGAAAAGAAGGCTGAAAACTCATAAGGGAAGGTCATTAAGAGGGTGCGAATATGCCAGATTAGTAGGAATGAATTTACGGATGCTATAGAACGAAAGTATTACGGTATAGATGTAGAATACGATGAAGATAGGTAGATAACAGAACGTTGAAGTCGTATAGATGTAGTCATAATATAGGATGAGACGTTGTAAGCTGTTTTAGGTTCATTGAAGATGGGATGCATAATAAGGGTCTCCCTTATTTGATTTCTTTTGTCGGTCTCCCATCGAAAAAGTGGCATTCACGTTTAATAGCAGTTTTATTAATCAGCATATTGTTGCTGGTCTTCAGATCTCATAGAAGGTTTGGAAGAATATTCACCAGCAAAATTGAAATGGTTATGCTTCTGAACCTTCATCGTATCCTAATAATAGTTAACGGAAAATTGGATGCTGAATTTTCCGTAATCTTTGTGTAATCCTTTGGAAATCTGGTATTTTAACAGTAAGTGGAGTAGGATTAGCTGGTGGGTTTTGTTATGATTGCTTCAGGAATCTAGATAAGTTTGATTGTTATCCGAAGGAGCTTTCAAATTTGGTATTTCTTTTTTCCAGTTTTTATAAATAGCCTACCTGAAACATTACTTTAATGAGTTCGAATTGTTATTCGAAGAATATTGTTTGATCTTTGCATCATTATATTTTTCCATTTCGCAATCATAAGCATTCAACAGCACTACCGTATATCCTATCATATAAAGCGAGCAATTTCTGTATATATATTTATATTTATCTGGTTTTTTCTATATCTCGCTATTCTTATTTACGGTTATTTTTATATCTGGTTATTTATGTCCAACGGATCTCGAAAACAGCTCTAACGATTTTCAAGAAATTTGGAACATAGTAGGTTTATGATATAAAAATTCGATTGCACTAGGTCTCATCCCTGGGAAAATTCGCTGAAGGACATGAAAAGGATAATTCATCCTTGGAAAAACAGATGATAATTTCGTCGTCTGTCGATAACAGAAGAAGCGTGTGTCTGTGTGGGAGATTAGCTGTGTAATCAATCAGCTTACCGTATCTCGCGAGAAATATAGAAATTTTAATGGCCTCGATAAAAATAATCTGATTTGTTGACATGACATGGTACGCTGTATCGTTTGTGACGTTATTTTTTGCGCCGCATATGCCCTGCTGGCAGCAGTCGGTAGAGCAAAAGATTTTTGAATACTATTAATATTTTTACGCCTCCTGAAAGAGAAATACCACTGATTTCTTACCAGCTCTTCAAGGAGCTCAAATAATTCTCTGCTTTCAACGGCCGCAAACGGTGGCTGCTTCATGAACTTACAGTTCTCATGACTGATCTGGTTGACTCCACAATTATTATAGATGCAGAAGAGGTAGATAGATATAAGAGTTCTGATTTCTGTACTAGACAATATGGTATCGACACCAATGCCACTCGCCACCATCTGACAAAGGGGTCAGCAGTATTATATGATACCGAGCGGAATCAAAGGCGACACTCTATCAGAATACCTTATAAATTCTATAATTTATGGTGTAATTTCTAGTAATTTAAGTGCTGCTGCAACTTAATACTATGACCCCTGGGTTCTTCAAAATCGGATGTGATAGTTCTGAATAATTTAAATAAATCTTGAGAACGTAATATTTCTGAAGATTTATTAATCAATGCTGTATATCGCCGACTTGTCCAACTTATTCGGTGAAGAATACAGTTGGTTGATAATTTAAAAAAATTGTCAATAATAGAAATAAAACAGACTAGAACAAGATTGATCATGCATGAAGACAGGATCATAAAACGGGTACATCATTCAACAAATAAAAATATATAATATGCATGAAATATCAACAAGCAATGATAAAAAATGGAACAATAAATATAAAAATAATATGAGAAAATATATATTGCAAAAAATATCACAGATAGCTCACAAATTACTTTGCTTGAAAGCATCAAATAATAGATCTCCTGCTTCTTTAATGAGCATATATTCTGTCTATTTCTATAGCTCAGTTGTCGACTTGCTGCTGCTTGTCAAATAAAATTTATGAATCTTACTTCCATCAATATGACAAATAAAAATATAAATATATCTCAGGGTTTGGGTTCGGCCTCTGGTGGAATTCAGATAAAATAATTTATCGTGTGAACATGAGCTTCAGAAAATTCTCATAAATAACTGATAAAAAAGATTAATAAGTGAGCATATATAATAAATCAAATATTTATAAATATCTACTCTGTGCATACTGTAAGCGTGTAGTCTGTATGTGTGTGTGTGTGTGTGTGTGTGTGTGTGTGTGTGTGTGTGTGTGTGTGTGTGTGTGTGTGTGTGTGTGTGTGTGTGTGTGTGTGTGTGTGTGTGTGTGTGTGTGTAATGACTTGAAATTTGGAACGTAAGGTCATTACACTATAAGGATCCGATACGAACAATTTCGATCAAATGCAATTCAATATGGCGGCTAAAATGGAGAAAATGTTGTCAAAAACAGGGTTTTTCGCGATTTTCTCGAAAACGGCTCCAACGATTTTGATCAAATTCATACCTGAAATAGTCATTGATAAGCTCTATCAACTGCAATAAGTTCCATATCTGTGAAAATTTCAGGAGCTCCGCCCCATCTATGCAAAGGTTGATTTTAGATTCTCAATTATCAGCCTTCATATACAATTTAAACAAAAAAAATCAAGTGGAAAAGATTGAGCATGAAGATCTCTGCAATTAATGTCCAGTAACATTTCCGTCTAAAATAGAAAATAAGCTTGAAATTCGAGAAAATGTGATTATTAAATTGCAAACTGTTGGCAACTGTTGGTTCTATTAAATCGTTCACTACGAAGAGATAGCAGACCTCGTGTGCTTCCAGCGTTATTGACCTATCACCAGCTGTCTCATATCTTTGAATAGTAGACTTTAGATGAGCGACAACACTAGCGTCAGGTGATCAATTTTCATAACGGCAAGGAAAGTTGTGTGGGTGCGCCACACCAGATTTTTATTATTTTTGTTCATGCTCAATGATAATAAATATTTTTGTGTTTTCTTAATCGTTTTTGGTGACATTTATTATTGGCATGCTTAGTTTACTAAACCCTTTTATCCTAGTCTTAGTGAATGCTACCTAGACGCAATTAATTTGCTACAAGGTGTCTGGCTAATTTTCAAATATATGGCTCGACCGATTACTAAGGTCGCCGACAAGCTAATGTCAAAGAACCTATCCTCAAACATTATTATTATATTATCAAATAATTACAACAAGACTTTCTATTTTCATTTGGCTGTTAATAATCATAGCCGTTATTATCTTATCTCTAGTCAATTGATACCGTAACTGGTGATAACATTTTCCAGCTTCTTGTGCTGAGACCTAACAATTTCTTTCAATATAAGTTTTAGGTAAACACCCAAAAAATATTATTGTTATACATTCAAATTCAGAGTATATCATAATTTTCAAAGTTGATCATTATTTTACAGTTTTAAGTGATTAGTGGGTGTTATTCAATTTGGTTTGAGAAATTTTTGAACTGAAAATTGAGCCTGAATTCAAGTGTATGGAACAAAACCTTCTTTTTGGACAATTTATAGTGTATAAATCAAAATTCGGGGAAGGAAGAGTTTTGGACTGTGCCTGTTAGTCCTTCTCCAATCATTTTAAAGACTTCTGTCTTTGTGCTCTGTTTTTGTCTAAAGTGTTCTGTTTATCAATAAATGAATAACGAGCGAAGCTCGGTGCCCCGATATTGAACATGGTAAAAAGAGATAAAATTAAATTCAAGTTCCTTGAATATTGCGATACTGTATAGAGACGCTAGTACGTACACAGTCTGACAGTTCTTATGAAAAATTAGAATTATGCTACTTGTAACTTCAAAAACACAGATTATTGATATTTTGGATATTTTGTCAATGCTCATCATCACAAAATATTCCAAACCAGTTCTGAAACGGTTTTTGTTATTCTATTAGGATGAAAGAGCTCGCAACCTGAGTTCATCTCAAACTAAGGATGAGCATTCTCAATCAAATTTATGAAATACGATTGACTCCATTATTTAGATACAACATTTAGACGATAATGTAAATTTTCTCATATTGTTTGTATATCAATTACAACCTATTGTTGTTACCATCGATACTACCCTTCAACTAGTAGATATTATCAGGTTTCAGATACAATTTAAACAAAAAATTTCGAGTGGAAAAGATTGAGCATGAGAATCTCTACAATTGATGTTCAGTAATATTTTCACCTGAAATTGAAAATAAGCTCGAAATTCGAGAAAATGTGATTTTCCAATTGCAAACTGTTGATTCTATTAAATGATTCATTATGAAGAGATAGCAGACCTCGTGTCTCTCCAGCGTTATTGCCCTGTCACCAGCTGGCTCAAATCTTCGAATAGTAGACTTGAGATACGCGGGAACACTAGCGTCAGGTGATCAATTTTCATAACGGCAAGGAAAGTTGTGTGTGTGCGCCACACCAGATTTTTTCATCTTTGAGACGTCAACAAATTTCTTTAGTATTTATTTAACATTGATTTCCATTCTCTGTTCATTCACAAATCAATATTTTTGTTTCCTGAAAATATCTAAGATTCTTCTCATTGAAAATTCTCTCGTACTGGAAAGTCTTTTCTCGGCGCAAAACCCAATGTGAAAAACCAATACAATTATTCTCCTCCATCATCACAACTCAACCGCGGATAACTCAATTTTCCTTATCAATTACTTTTGAAAAGCACACTGATTGGATTAGTTCATTGGTGATGGGCTGTGCTATTGACATGGCCGTCGGCCGAGAAAACCTCAAAGATAAATAATAAGCCAGGAGATCAAATCGTGTCTGATCGCAGAAAATGAGAGAATATAGAAGAATACTCGAGATATAAATATTCCCGGCTACGGCTGAGTCGATCTTCTGTGCTGTTCTGCTGTATAGTTTGTTGTCGGCTTGCATCACTCAAAGCAAAACATGTCAAAGCCAAAGATTAAAATTTCATCAGCCAGGGTCTTTCATTCCCTTTGTTGTACTACGTCAAGTTCACCTTCCTTCCCCCTCCCCAACAACTCTCCCCCCCCCTTCGATTCAATCCATCTGCCTTGGCTGCTGCTTCAGATTGCACCCCTAAACAAAAAGGATCAGATTAATTGAATTCCACGTTCTATTACTTTCAAAAAACTCCACACAGAAGCGCCATCTCTACCTACCCCCCTACCAACCCCCCTTACACTCCATCTTATTTCCCCCGCATTGAAAATCAGAAAATCACAACCTGGAATTGACTAGCGGCTTTCTTCTACTCCATTTTTCCTTCTCAAACAATCGCCAATGAGCTTCTTTAAAATGCATGCTCTGGGCAACAGGTCCAACGACTATTATTATCTTCACAAGTTACGCTTTAAAGCTCTGCCGTCTACAAAGCTTTTGATGTGATGATTTTTCTGAAGACTAAGACGATAATTTTCAATCTAAAATTCCAATAATGAACTGATAATCTCTATAATAGTATTGAACAATGAGTCGAATATAAAATGTAATCAATAAAAGTTGAACGAAATAAGTAAATAAGTTGAGTTGATAGAATTCTTCCTTAAATTAGTGAAAAAACCTCCTTTATCAATGGATCCTCCACTATATGGATTGAGAGAATATTGAGTAACACAAGAGACAAGAAATATAGTTGCTCACGTACTCTCCAAGGAGTAGATCTGTGTTGCTTATGCTTATCCTTAATCTATGGTAACACTGAAGGGATAGAACAGTTCTTCTAGAAATCATTTGTGGGAAAAATCATTCAATTGCATTATGAATGGAACTAAATTAAATTCTCAATGATGAATTGGTGTTTGATGATATTCCAGCAGGAATATAATATATTTTAACAGAATTCATTCATATTGGATTAGTTATTTGATTTTACATTGCGTATCGCTAATGTTAAATCCAAATTAATCCTGGATTATTCAACAAAATCCACTTTATCGAGGTGGATTACTGTGTTAATGTCTGTTTACTTACTACTATAGTGAGGTCCACGTTATAATGACAGTATTTGATCAACTTTGGTTTTGCTATCCGTGTCTATCATTCGACAAAGCCGGTGGTACTATTTTTTTCCAAGTCCACAACGATGCCAATTATGTTTTTGACAGTGTAGAAATATTATTAATTGATGCAGAGAATCGGAATCGCTATTCTTCTATCTTTATCCACTGCCATTATAACGTGGACCTCACTATATATGCCACATATCATAAGAAGCTGAATTGTCCTCATTGAATGGAACATAATCAATCTATTATTTTCTCGATTTTCAGCAAAACTGATAATGATCTCCATTGGAACGCTTCATAAATTAGAAAAATCGATTATATTTTAAATTTAAAATTTCGTTTATTTTAAAATTAATAATATTATAAAAAAGTTAATAATTTCAAGAATCTTTGAAGAAAGGTGAATTTTTCCTTGATTCTTGAATATAATCCAGGTTGATTGATATGATCATTTTCACTTCAATTATGTTGAATGAGAATGATACATTTGTTGCTTAATAAACGATACTCATCTTGATTACAATAGCAGTCTATCATATTCTGAAAAACAATCCAAATTATTAAAATGATATTGATTAATCTATCGGAATCTTATGAATTTAGTGAAATATTCTCAAGACTCTTACACATCATCAAATCATTTTGAACATTTTTGATTCCATTACAATTTACATGTTACTCAAATCTTCCAGCACAGATGAACCCTCAGAACTCCGTGTTGATTCAGTGATGCGAAGATTAGAGGTTAAGATAATTCCCTACAAACACATAGACACACACAGAGCTCAGTCTTAAGTCTTGAACGCGCACGAAGACATAATTCCTGCTTAAACAAGCGATTAAACTGGAAGTTATTACAAACGAAGATGGTAATCGGCTGAGTTATGGTCGCTACTCGGACAATATAGGCCTCAAACCCTCTTCTTGCCGCTGGAGAGAGTACTGGCAAGCAAGGGTTATAGAGAGTACAATATGAGTGAGCAACTGAGCAAAGACACTGTGAATATCTATGACTGTTGGGAAGCTGAAGGAGGAGATTTCAAAGTTGAGCTGAATCAAGTGTGAGGGGGATTATCTTAGCGAGAGGGGTGAGGAAAATGGAGACAAGGCAATGAGACTTGGGATGTGGAGGAAGGAGAAGTGAAGATATAAGAGAATTTAGCAAAGTGAAGATAAAAGGAGAGATTGCAAAGAAAGATAAAAATGATGGGGAGAGGATAAAAGATGGGTGAAGAAGTAGGTGGTGGAGAAGATGGAAAATAGAAGACGAAAAGGATGTCAGAGCTAATAGAAGGAGGAGGAACGAAAGATTGAGCTAACGAACGAATTAAGTGACGTTAAGGAGAGAGAAAAGTGAATAAAGTTGAAGAAGGAAGTAAGTGTGGAGAGACTGATGGAAGAAAGAATACATGACAAAAGACAGAATAGAAAGTAGAGATCTGAATAGAAAAAGATGAAAGGCTAATGAAGCAATGAAAGTAATGAAAAAGAATCAGGTGGATGGGAAACGAAGAAGATAAATAACAATACCGAACGGATACGTGAAAAGACTTAATATAGTCTAGATTGAAGAAGAAGGATTTATGTTCAGGCAAAATGCAGAAGAGAATGGAATATGGAGTGGAAAAAAGGGAAAAGTTGAAACTGAAGGTCAGGTGGGGGAAACGAAATTATAAAAAAGAGAAGTTCTATTCACATTAGTGATGAATAGAAAACGAATAAGAGTAACAAGAGAACAGGAGTAGAGGAATTAGAAAACAATATGTAGATGGAGAAATGGATTGGAGAAAAACGGAAATAAGGATGAAAGGGATGAGGAGGAGGATAAGAAAGAGAAGAAGAAGGATAAGGAAGGAGGCCGAAAATGGAAACTTGTGTACCGTATCTTACGAGAAACTGTGAAACTGGATATAGGAGCTAGGGAATAACGTCTCCAACCCAGGAGAAAGCAAAGGGTGTGCAAATACATCACATCCCTTATTAGCTGAGCCACAATCAAGAATTGGGGATTCAAGTCGTAAGATCCACTCACTGACTTATTTGAACATAAACTTACCATAAGACATGCCTTTCTTGTCGTGGAATCTGAGCCTACTACATATAGATCGGTTGTGAATGTTGAAGTGGTTCTTGTGAATGTATCTCTCTCCCCAACAGAGTCCTTTTTGTCGTCGGTTAGTTTATCATTTGGATGAGAAAATTGAATTTATTGGAAGGTACTAAAATGTAGTCAAAATTGGAATGGTATGGATTTCCCAATATTAAAACCCATAAATCCCATGTTCATGGGATTGAATTCTGATGAATTTATAGAAAAAATTCTTCCCAATTATCTATTATGAGTTTTGTATAAGATAGACTACTATCAGAGGAAGGTAGCTTAAGCTTTCGCAATGCTCAAGCAATGGAATAACCGATGCTATCTTTTCTCTATGATGATGTGTAACTATTTATCAGAGTTGTATAAAAACTTCTCCATTCTTTATAACATACGGTATATCCTCACACATTGTACAGAATCTCCATCCTTTGAAAACAAGATTCCATAACTGATATTTTTGCTGAAGATGCCTACATGGAATTAACGCTGGTTTGAGCTTGTGCGTAGGCAATAGGACGGATTAAAATGAAAGACGAGTGGACCTACAACTTTAGGTGGGTTCCCTACCACCGGGAAACGATTGTTATAATAATTATTTTCCAAATGCATATTATATGGAAAAAGTAAGTGATTTGCTCAAATCCATGCCTAGACAGTCAGATAGAAATTGATGTGTCTTGCATTTATCCATGGAGAGGGAAGTCAATGTTCATTCATTAATTAAATTATTCAGAATTACACAACTTTCAGAAGAGGTTTGGACCAAAAACGTTTCCAATTTCAATCTATACAGCAGTCCAAATGCTGCTAGGTTATATCTCATTTCAATATTTACAAATTAAACACTCCAATTTACAATCCAAAACAAGCAAGAAGCATTTAAATGTTGCTACAATAACAACATATTCAATTAATTTCGAATGTTTGTAGATTTGCAAGATGCTCAGTCAATTCGAATTCATCATCTTTTGAATGATATCATCAACTTACTCTTGGTATCAAATCCTGTAGATATAGAGATCAATAAAAATCCATTGATGGATTAATAAGGCATAGTATTATGAAAAAACAAAACCCGTTGGCAAAGTGCTTAATCGCTCCCTTATACAAGTGAAAAACAAAAAATCTTGAAAAGAAGAATACACAAGAAGAATATTATGAAAAACTCATGAACTGGTATATTTTCACTAACTTATTGTCGCCTTTTTCTGTGAACTTGATGGTGACTATCAAATTTTGAACATATTTTTGTGGATTTTAAATATTCATGAGTATTGGGAAATGGCAAAATTTTGTTTTAAGCCTATTTCTTGTCTCCCGTCACTTATTTCAATGATAATGATCGGAATATTCCTTCCAAGTCTCACAAAATAAAACTCCTAATCAATAGCATCGGAAGTAGATCAGTTGGTCATCCTCAAAAGCGGTGAGAAAGGCTTCGGTGCGAAGTGATTCACGTGGGGTACAATTGCACGGGGGGAGACTCAAGGGGGTTTTGTGGGGGGCAGGGGGTCGGATGAGTGACAGCTGGGGGCGTACCCTCGATCGACGCAATTACAGCGACGACCAATCGGAGTGATTCGCGCCAATTCCGGGGGACGCCCCCTCACCCCCTCGTCACCCTAAATGATCCTCCTACGTTTTAACATTAACACACGCATAGAAACCCCTTACTCTCACCCTTTCTTGAAGAGCGAGTTGTAATTTTCAATTACTCCTTCAATACAAAACTGCATTTGCAGTCAAAGAGAATACTTCAAAGAGTAGTGTTCATTGAATATCGTTGTCAAAGTAGTGTTGAATCAACCAACGTGCACTTCCTGCTACACGCAAATTGTAACTACTGGGATGATAGGAACAACGGGGTAATGGGATGGAGATGGAGATATATGGGTGTAAGGAGAGAGGAGGAATATCTATGATGATAAGAATATGGTATGTACTGAAATACAGAAGGAGGAGAGTTCAGATGAAAAAATGAAACTTAAGAATCATTGAAAATTTTTTGTTGACGTATGATTTTTTATGACAGATGGATGAGTGGAAGTATTTAATTTAAAAACTGTGCCGTGCTTTGAATTTAGAAAGTTAATTTTGAATTTTGAATTTAGAAGCACACACAATATAACTTAATAAAAGGGATGCTTGATAAACATACCTAGTGCTAGAGAACGGGAAACCAGAAATGACAAGAGAGACAACGAAATAGAGAGAAGGTATCAATTATATTATCACCTCTTACAGTTAAATTCAACAATTAATAAAACAAAGAAGTTAATAAAACAAAGAAATCAATAAACAACAAATAAAACAAGAAGAAGAATCATGAAAACCGAAAATAAAATTACTAAATTTAGAAAGTTATCTCTGATATACTTAATTCGGTAATAACCTACTCTGTATGCTCTACATTTTAAAACGTTTTAGATTGAATCATAAAAGCTTAAAGGACTCTAATTTCAAAAGAGCAATTATTGAAAATTATCATCGATATGTCTCAGAAGTTAATCATAAATAAGAATAAATATTTTAAGAAAAGATCCACATAAAATTCATAAAATTCTTAGAACATTAAATTTTGAACACACTTGGAAACTTTAAAACACTATCAAAACATTATCAAAGATTAATGATCCCCCCCAATAATAACTATTTAGTATCTTTATATCATGAACGCTGCAAGGACAAACATTCCTCAAGTATCACATCATGGAATACTACCTTGGAAAAAACTATTCAAAAATATATGTCATCAAAACAAATTTAGGAAAGGTTAGGGTCCTTGAAACTTCATTTGATCCTTTACAACTTTAAGATGAGAATTATTTTAAAACATTAAATTTAATCAATAAGGGACATTTAAAAATTCATGCACTCATTCAACTTTTAGTAGTTTAGAAGATTATAATTATTTATAAATTTAAAGAAAACTGAAATTCCCAGCTGGATCCTTACAGAGAAAATATGGCCTCACCTTTCCATGTAAAGATACAACCGAAAATCTATTACTCAAACCAAATTAATAAAATTAATAAACTATCTATCCCCAATAATATCTCAAAATTATGATTTAACAAAAGTCTAATTCCGCACGTTTTACTTGATTGAAAGTCTGTCGTCACTAAAACCAATTTTGTCACATCCGGAGTTCCTGGGACGTTCGTTTAATTTGGAAAAAAGTTGTTACCTCATAGCTGTTTCTTCAAATTGAATCTAGGCTCGGTGATCGAGCTCTACACGTCCAGATGGACAGGAGACAGCATACCCCAAGCTAGGACGGCCATCGATTCAGAGGCGTCTCAGCGGCTTAAAGACACACGTTCATGAACCATGAAATGATGGATTCGTACGTTGATCCCCGTACTTACACCGCTGTTAGAATAAAATAAACTAGGATAATACCAATTAACTTAACTTCAGTTACATAATAAAATCAAGGCATTACCTTCTTCAATCTCTTGATTTAAAAGAATAGAATTTATTTGTAATAAGGGGTACGCCCTATACACAAAGCGATGAGCACATAGTATTCCATAATAGGCCTACATAGTACATAATTCACAAGTTGATTGAACAACTTTCCATATCAACTTTCGAGTATAGTTGTTTAATATCAAAAAGATTCTCTTGAAAGATTATATGATATTAGGTGATTTCTCCCTAATCAAAATCATTGAAATGATTTCAAATATGACAAATAAAGATGATAAAATTACTAATAGAATTAATCATAAAATACAGTCTCTGAAAATCTCACAAATTGACAGATCTATTTTTATAAATAATAATAGCTTTCTCTTCAGGAATAATACAAGCCAAAAATATCTTAATTCCTTCTAATAGGCACTCTATATTTCTACAAAACATATACCGTTCATTTTCTTACAACATTTTTCAGTTTGAATTACCATTTCCATCTTCCATTCAAATCAAAGGACTATTCTCAATTTTTACACTTTAATTACGGTACATTACAATAAATACTTTGATGGAAGCTTTCATTGAAGATAATTTCCTTAATTAAATTATAAATCTATGACGTACCTTTAGTAGCGGTTATAGGAGAAAAATCTCCATGGTGAGGTGACAATTTGATACTCTCTCTCTTCTTAATTAAAGCGACTACAGAGGCGGAAAACTAAAGATGCTGCTGGAACAAAAGGTTCCAGAGCCAAACACTAAAAATCCTAAAGCTGGCATGGAAGCCATGGTTAACACCAAGTTCTGATCAGACTACATTATTTAGTACTGCTTATGTCGGAGGACAGACGCCGAGTGAAGCCACTTCGCTTTTCTCGTCTTGAGGTGGACAGCTGTGTGATCGTCCATACTAGATAGACCTAAGCAACGTTAACTGTGATTGGGAGTTACAATTTTCTAGAAAAATTTCCACCAATAGAAAGGAACGTTACAACTACAATTCAAGATACATTCTCCCACCAAGTGACAGCTATTTTTCCTAGGCAGCTATAAATTCCTTGCCTTATAAGGTTGTGAACCAGACTTATATTCTAGGAAAATCGTTGATCTTCCCACAACTTCTACACACACACCTATAGAGTCGACACTACACAACGCAAAAAGCAAGGTTCATGAACTAGACTGTTGCTCCAGGAAAATTGATGTTATTCCTAGGATCCTAGCTTCTACGCACACACTTACAGAGTCAACACAACACAACACAGAAAAGCAGAACAGCAAAATCCATTTTTATAACAGGCTAACTTCTCAGGCTAATTTGCATAATTCTCATCACTCATAATTGTAACAATATTTATTGCTACAATACTCCCCCTTCTTGAGTGTGGAACACCGGGTTGAGTCGTAAAAAATTTGGCAGAAAACAACATGACAGTGCTATCGGTAACACCCTGTATAAGACCAATAACGACAAAAGGAAATTATCGACCTCAAAATTTCAAATAAAATACTAATAATGAATCTCAACTAATCAAACTCGAACTACAATCATGGGAAAGCAACAAAATTTTCAATGAATTTCAAAGAACTAGCCATAAATATCAGGAGGAACAAGCAAAATAACCAAGTTCAAAATTTTTAAATAACCAAGTGGACTAGCAACAATTTCGATCTCACAAAAGTTAAGACAAAAACTCTGAGCATAATCAACTAATTTGGCATAATCAAGATATCTTGCAACATAAAATTTTGCAACATAAGACACCAAAAAAAATTCTGTAAAGTGAACTAGAAATTGTGCAAACCGGCTGCCAAACTCCACATCTAGACGGCCCTGTCTCATATGAAGCTAAACAACCAGTAATAGACATCAATCAACAGTGACAAAATAAAATCAAAATTAATAAAACGACCAAAATATTTAAAGAGACTCTCCAATCAATCCTCTGCTGTTAAGTTCATAATCAGATTATCCCATAGCTAACCTCAACAAAAAAAACTCAAAATAGAAACAACAAATTAAAAAAAATTATCAAATTATCACAATCATATGACCAGACCCTCATAACTCGACAAGTTGTTAAAATCGAGCAACTGACATTTGACGCATCTCACCACTGAAACAGCTGACGGCCGCCTCATGTCAAAGCAACCCTGACCCACGTATGCAACCGCTTTTCAATGTCATGAAGCCATAACTACACAGAGTTAACTCACATGCAACGATGTTAGCAGCTTACGTATCATGATACATGTTGACCTTGATACACGTATCAACTTAGCAACAAAACTCATATCACCCATTTATACTCTCCATACTTGTTTCCCGTTCCTTGCACCTTGTGCAACAAAATAACGTCGGTTTTAGCTGGAGGTAAAGGACATCGCGAATTGTCCCACAATTACCTAGCAACACCTATGCTACAATTCTGAATTTTCCCTTTTGGAAAAGACTAAGATCTTCACTGTTTCACAAACAGAGATACAACTATTCAGTACATCATTACCACTTAATTTCCGTTACTCATTACTCACTTGGGACAGCAACATTTGAGGACAATATACATACACCAGTATACCTACTATTTGTGCTTCCTATCACCTTGGTACAACCACAGTATCACAACTAATGGACCTTGGCAACTCAAAAAAAAATAACTTACTACAATATTCTCTCAACACATACAAACGCCTAGGCCAATGATCATGATAACAGACACTGAATCATATTATAAAGAAAATTTTCCACTATCGACTAGTATATAACTGAACTAAGCTCCACAAAAAATATTTGAACAAAATTTTATACTGCCTACCACACTCAATGAAGAACCTTCAGAAACTCAAACCTTTATTTTAAGAATTCCAGTGACAAAGACAAGCTAAAGCAAACAACCTAAGCATTTTCTCAAGATTAATAAAAAAAATAGTTCCATATTCTATAGTACTGAAACCTGTTCCATTTCCCGTTACATATTCCCTTTTTTTTTATCATCACAAAAGTTGTGAAAAATTGAGTTACCTAGATTTTCTTCCCGTTTCCTATTTTCTATTTTTTTGTTTTATCCAATCATTTTTCCATGTTTATGTTATATAAAGAACTACTTTTCCTATTTTCTACATTTCCCGTTTCTTCCCCTTGTAATATTAATCAACTTTTGCTGCAATTAATATAGGACATGATTCTATATCCTGTCTATCTTATTCAATTATTATTCTTCACTTTATTATTACCCATCAAATAATATCTATAAAGTTCAAGGTCACCATACTAAACCAACACTATAATTTATTGAATCTCCCTAATTTATCCTCACAATACTGCAACAAAAAATAATCAATTATCCTATCACCAAGTAAAATTAATTCTTATAATCAATTATCACCATACAATTCAAATATTATTTATTTATTTTTAATTTCCCCAATTTCTCTGTATTGAAACAAATTACTTTCCACTGTCTGTATCACCAAATTAACTATAGCAGTATACTATTTATTATTACAAAATCCCAATTTAACTCTATAAAATTTTCTAAATTTTTGTCATTTATTATACTTATTTCAAATTCACATTGACTTATTAATAATATAACCTTTTTTCCTATTAAATAAAACTTTAGATTTTCACTACCCACATTATTAGATAAATTTTATCCCAAGAAATTAGATAATAAATTTTGACAGTGTATTGTGGCCATTCCCAGCTATCAATCTAACGAACCTTTCAACTGAGGCTTACCCTAAAATTTCAAAAAAAAAATCCTGATCTTGGTTAGCATTCCATCTATTTTCTTCAGACCCCCATAAATCTTCAGAAAGGAACCACACCAGTCACCAGAATAAAACCCAATTTTAGCTCATACTACTCTGAGTACCTTTTGCTAAAATTCTACCTTCCATTCCACAAATACAACAAGAATAGTCCCAGCTATTAACCTTGATTTGTCATATGGACCTCATCTGAGTAGTGCCCCTTACAACTGGCGACACTCACTCCAGATACTTAATTCATCAAACAAAACTACAACTTAAAAAAATTACCACAGCCTAAAGGAAACGTTAACAAACCCTATCACGTCTGACAACTCTCTTTACAATGCCAGACCACAAAATACACCCTATATTTTATAGCACATTACTGACCCTAACAATGAAATATTATCAAACAACTGAAATTCCAGTACTAATCAGATAACTAAATTTTGATAGACGAACATCTCAAACAATATAATAAAGGATAGACAATGTTTGTCTCGGCACCAACCTTACAGTATGTTGGCTCACCAGACCCGCTATTGAAGATCAGCATCACGGACAACATCAAGACTCAACACTGCAGCCATCGTCTATCAGCTCAATCAAACGCAAAATCGCCATTCACAAGACTTGGTGGTCTTTGATGCAACACTGAAATTAGGTTTTCATTAGAAGATGCAAGGACTAGTTTAAACACAAAATCAAAACTCAAACAAACAAAATAAATTCAACTAAATCAATCAATTATTATTTTTCTGCTAGACTCCTCAAATCTAACCTTCCTTCAACTTGATTCTCAATTATCCAGGCTACAATCTGAAGTGCTACTGTCACTACAGTCTTCTGACATATCATAGCTTCTACTAAATTTCTGACTGTCCCTAACATGTCATTTTCTATAAGAATCTCGAAAAATAAAATTGTCCCTACACCAGTATAATGCCTTGAGTGCCCTAGCTCAAGCTAAATGGAAACACAGACATGGAAAATATTAATATTGATCACATTAATCAAATAATAAGTTGATAATGCCTCCTCAAGTCCCCTCCTTAAGTGCCAGCCAACACCGGCGTCTACTTACGGCAAAAACATCTAATAGTCAACCGCCGACCATTCATCAACCAACGTGCACTTCCTGCTACACGCAAATTGTAACTACTGGGATGATAGGAACAACGGGGTAATGGGATGGAGATGGAGATATATGGGTGTAAGGAGAGAGGAGGAATATCTATGATGATAGGAATTGATGTGTCTTGCATTTATCCATGGAGAGCGAAGTCAATGTTCATTCATTAATTAAATTATTCAGAATTACACAGCTTTCAGAAGAGGTTTGGACCAAAAACGTTTCCAATTTCGATCTATACAACAGTCCAAATGCTGCTAGGTTATATCTCATTTAAATATTGACAAATTAAACACTCCAATTTACAATCCAAAACAAGCAAGAAGCATTTAAATGTTGCTACAATAACAACATATTCAATTAATTTCGAATGTTTGTAGATTTGCAAGATGCTCAGTCAATTCGAATTTCATCATCTTTTGAATGATATCATCAACTTACTCTTGGTATCAAATCCTGTAGATATAGAGATCAATAAAAATCCATTGATGAAATAAGGCATGATTGAATAAGGCATAGTATTATGAAAAAACAAAACCCGTTGGCAAAGTGCTTAATCGCTACCTTATACAAGTGAAAAAAAATCTTGAAAAGAAGAATACACAAGAAGAATATTATGAAAAACTCATGAACTGGTATATTTTCACCAACTTATTGTCGCCTTTTCTGTGAACTTGATGGTGACTATCAAATTTGAACATATTTTTGTGGATTTTAAATATTCATGAGTATTGGGAAATGGCAAAATTTTGTTTTAAGCCTATTTCTTGTCTCCAGTCACTTATTTCAATGATAATGATCGGAATATTCCTTCCAAGTCTCACAAAATAAAACTCCTAATCAATAGCATCGGAAGTAGATCAGTTGGTCATCCTCAAAAGCGGTGAGAAAGGCTTCGTTGCGAAGTGATTCACGTGGGGTACAATTGCACGGGGGGAGACTCAAGGGGGTTTTGTGGGTGGCAGGGGGGTCGGATGAGTGACAGCTGGGGGCGTACCCTCGATCGACGCAATTACAGCGACGACCAATCGGAGTGATTCGCGCCAATTCCGGGGGACGCCCCCTCACCCCCTCGTCACCCTAAATGATCCTCCTACGTTTTAACATTAACACACGCATAGAAACCCCTTACTCTCACCCTTTCTTGAAGAGCGAGTTGTAATTTTCAATTACTCCTTCAATACAAAACTGCATTTGCAGTCAAAGAGAATACTTCAAAGAGTAGTGTTCATTGAATATCGTTGTCAAAGTAGTGTTGAATCAATCAGGGTGTTAGTTCCCTAACTCTTGGCTACCGAATAGCATGATTGATTGAATATTCTATGAATGAACAAATTCATGTTAATGGATAGAATGTTTTCAAATCGGATAAAATTGTGAAGAAATATTTTAAGATCTTCATACCTGAAGAGTTGGTAGAGTTATTGTTGATGAATCAATTATAACTGGAGCTCAGAATATGAGAATTTGAGGAGAACTCTGGAATCATTGTTGAAAATTTGCAGCTTGATAATCAAATCTCACTCCGAATTGTGACAGCTCTAGAACAAAGTAGAACAGGTGAAGTAAGTTTCTATGCAAACTCATAGCTTTCTCATTAAGTATAATAATGACATGAATAAATTAACAATTTATGAATAAATGAATAACAGTTAACCTCTACAGCCTAGAAGGAAGTAAAATAGAATAGCAGATCACAAAGTCAGAGCATATACAACATTCATAGAGAGAACAACCTACCAGGTAACCAACCATTGCGGGACAAGTATCCTGTACCGGTGCTCAGGAGGTGCCTCACAAGGGGTTCCCCCCCACATCACTCTTCTAATAGGGGGCTAAATGGTGCGGAATATATGG